>NC_053157.1:54092148-54102148 GCF_016835505.1 Polypterus senegalus
TGTAAACAACAACCCATAAGTGGATGTCAAAAGGAAAAAAAAAAAACATTTAAATTCCAAACATGTGTGGAATAACAGTTCTTATTCAATACTTTGTATAAATTATATATAACATTGACTGTACAGCAAAAATACGCTTGATAGGAACATATATTTTATGTTATTATTTATGTGACACACAGCAGTAAAGATATGCTCATTTTAGTTGTATTCTCTATACTACAACACCTTACACATTTGCTGTATAGTTTTACTACAGATATCCAACAGATATGCTGATTGTATTGATTGAAAAGTGTAAATTGGCCTAGTTTGAATGGTTGTAAGTGTATTTGCATTCATTTTTCTTGTGGTGGATTTGTGCCCTGTTTAAGCACCTGTAGGTCCTAATAAAATTAAGCAAGTTTTAAAATGCATTTATAAACACAATCTTGGGATATTACAAAAAGGATATTAGTGAAACAAAGTAAAAGATTTATTATTAGTTCATCTTAAAATCATATTCACATCACAATTTTAAATGTTTTTTCAACCATAGCAAGTAACAAAAATACATGCATTTGAAACAACAAAGCCTTAGTTTTAATTTTAGTCTGTAAGCAAGTTTATTTTAAGACAGGCAGCTTCCCTCTAAAACCCCCATGCTCTTTGTTAGATATGGTCTTATTGCTAAAATTATTTTTATACACCATAACTATTTCAGTTTGTGTGCACAATTAGCTCTGTTTTTATTGATGTAGCCTTACATCTTCAAAGATCTGAGTTCAATGCTTGTCTCCTTCACTGTCTGAGAAATTTTCATGTTCACTCTGTGTTTGCTTACTCTTTCTATGGCTATTTCTGTTTCCTCCCTCCAAAATACATGTATTTGCTCAATTAGTGGTAACATGGTAGCTCAGTTGTTAGCACTGTTAACTTCTAGTTCCTGTGCTGTGAGTATATATTTAGTGCTAGATTTTTATCTGTGTTCAATTTGCTTGTTTTGCCCATGTCTGCATAGGTATTTTTCAAGGTATGTTTCTTCCGACATTTACTGTACATGCAGTTTAGGTTGTTTCATGATACAGAAGTGTCAATTATGAGTATATTAGTGGGTGTATGCATAGATGGTCCCAGCAATTGATTGGCACTTGACCATACATATCTGCAAGAAAAGCCTTGCATATAATAAATATGGCAGATATTATATAATGTTCCAGGATACAAACATAAAATAGTCAGAAAAGTCAGCAACAAAACTATATTCTTTCATGTTTTAGATTATTGACTGTTTAACTTTAAATATCTATACTATCAAAGCTGTTTTTCTTTTGAAACTCCTTAGCATTACATTTTTTCTCAAAAAAACATGTAAAAAGCATTGCATTTTTTTGGCTTGAAAAATTTTTTTTTTTAATCATTTCTACTGTAAAACGTGCAAAACATTAAAAGTACAAAGTCAGAAGTGTAGAACATATAATAACACTAATAATAATTATATGCACGTGTGTGAGTGACGCAAGTGTCACTTTTGGATTCCCTGAATCACTTTCGGTTTCACTGACCATTTCAATTTCACTGGCTGAAGACAGATTCACTTCATCATCATCAGTGCCAGTGAGAGGTGTTTCTTGTGAGACGCCATTATGAGGCTAGGAGAAGATGCATCTACACCACTGCACTCAAGACATGCCTATACCGTTGCCTGAAAATGGTAGGAACTAACGCTGTTGGCATTTTTACAGCCCAAGTAAAAACCTCGGGTGTTACGAGAGACGTATCTATACCGTGTCCAAAGTGTCAAACGCTTTTAGCACTTTTTTTTTACAGAACGAGTAGTTCGCGGTTTTAACGCTAAGGAGATTAAGTAACCAGAAATTCCAAGTACAATGCATAGAAAGGTTGTGATATGAAAGTCCTTCTTCATACTCCTCAAAAAAAATGCCATCCACTTAATTTCAACCATTGTGTAGCCTCATGCCTACAGTATGTAGTGGGGAGAGCTGAATCATTTATTGTATTACAGAAACACTTAAGGAATTATGAATTAATATTACAACCTATGTACAGAAGAGGAGTTGAAGCAGGGTTGACTTAAGCAGGAGTGTCCATTTAGTTGACCACTGTAATATGGTACCTCATTGTACAGCTGTGACAGGGGTTTGAGGTTCCTGACATCATTTCATTATCAATCTGGGCGTGGTTTCTTAAAACACTTTTGTTTTGAGTTTACACTCTGTTTATGTGGTTTCACCAAAATTGAGGAGTGCTTACATATGCATGCACCAGTGCTGTCAAAGTACACCTTATGCAGTTTCCTACAGTATGTCATACTCAATAGTTTCAAGATGAAGACATGTTAAACACTAAAAAAATATATACAAAGCAAAAATGTTAATTATGAAAATGAATCACGTTTCTGTTTTTACACTTCTCTGGAGAGTCTTGGTGGAGAGCAAAATTTGTACTGAAATATCAAGGCATTTAAAGAACTAGTAAAGAGGATGGCATAGGTGGATTAAGATAAAAGTAGCAAAAACTTGTTAAAGGAGCTGGATGGAGAGGGAAAATGGGGAGATATACAAGAATGGTGGTCTGTCATTTGGAATTTTTAGGTTTTTAATTTTGTAACAAAAAAACTGAAGGAATTTGTTGTATGACTGCAACAGTGAAAGAGAGCAAGGTGTGGATTGAAGTAAGGATGCACCGCAGTTTTGGTCACCCAAAATATTCTACCATAAATATAAACAATGACATGTTCATGAGTGTAAAAGAGATGTTTTTGGCCAAATGAATGACACTGTTGATACCCTGCACAGGTTATCGATAACACTTTCAAACAGCACCTCCTATTCTATAGTGAGTAAATAACAGGGTAACTGTGCTCATATTTTTTTTAAATCTGTCTATCTGTCTACCTATCCATCCATCCATCCATTTTCAGTTCAGTTTTTTCTTTAAAATGTCTTTTTGAAAAGACTGACTGCAGTAATAAAATTACTTTTATCAAGTTGCAGTTTTATATAGTTTAATTTCATTGAAAAGTATAGATCAGAAATGATATTGATTTAATTCTGTGTATATGCAATGGTACAAAAAAAAAAAATAGAAGAAAAGGTACTTGGTATTAGGCCCAGTGTTTTCAGAAATTTGCCCTTAGCCTCGGCCAAAACTTCCAAGAACTTTAATTTCAGTGCATTACTTCTTTGAAGAAACATATTAATCACAGAAAGCATCTTTCTTGGGTTATCATGACCATTCTCTGTCATAAACTGCATTATTGGCTGTAGTTAGTTCATCTCAGTCCTAATGATTTTCAAAGCTTAATGATACTTAATTCTTTGAAATTAATGTTTAACATTTCTCAATCTATCTGGGCACTCAATAACTACTTGTTTGAATGTATATCAACAAGCTGTTTTAGTGGTTTGATTTTGAATATTAAGTTCTATACTTTATTTTTCTAACTTCAGATGATCACTGTGAATGCTGCACTTTTCCCAAGCTCCATTACCAACTCCTTAATCGCTTTAGGAAATGATGGTTTACAAGAGAGGGATCGTATGGTCCGAGCATGTATTGCTATTATCTGCGAATTAGGTAAGAAATATTACTTACAGTATTGGAAGAAAATGATTTATTAAAGTTTATTAATTGATATGTACATAAAGCAAATGAGGTTGTTTTTTAAGACAATATTATTCATTCTTTTTCCGAAGGTTTAACCATATGCTCTGACATTAATTGTGACAAGAGATTTTTTATATTAAATCTGAGTGTTTGAGATTCTTTTCGTCAGCATGTGGGCTAGATTTGATGGAATAATCTGCTTTTGCTAAATCCAAAGATTAAGTTTTCACACTATATTGGTAAATTTCAGACATATAAATAACATAACTGTCTGATTGCTTCTGTAAAGTCATGTAATATCTTTGACCCCAATGCTTGCTTATTGTCTTATCTTGCTTGGTGAGAAGAATTGTAACACATGTTCTTTTACTTAGTGGGAAAATTATGTCTTTTTTTGAGTTGACAAAAGATCACATTCTTAGAATTTGGCAAGAATTCATTAATGTTTTATTAAGAAAAACGAGGACTGCTGTTATTCTTTTTGATGCCTTTTGTTTATATACCTCTACAGATTTGTTAGGGATTGAATGATGTTATTAGTATGATTTTTTTTATTTGATATGGTGTACAAGTTTATGGAAGTAGTGATTGCTGTGTTTAATTCCCTGTAAGCAACTCATAAAAGTAATACAATATTTAAAGCCCATTAGTTCTTTTGCAAATGTACGGGTTGCTGTTGAAGAAATGTAAAGGTATTTAGTTGCAGTTTTTTTCAAGTAAAGGTGATGCAACCAGTTTTTGTTGGGATGGGGTAAGTTGCTTTTCCACACAGGAAATACATTGGCATTACTGTATTTGTTTTGATAACTTTTGGCTACTTACTGTGGGTTTCCTTTTTCTAGTAATATTATTCTGGCAATACCCAGTGTCATAAAATATTGAATGTCTAAAATATGACCAGTACTGTCCTCAGCCCTACTCTCAGCCCTCCTGTATGAAAATATTGAAGTTTTTTTTTGTAAGGTTGCTCAGACATAATCTTAATAAATAATTTACCCCAAAACTCTTTATTATGAGTTTTAATCTCAAAAGATCCTTTCACAAGTACAAACAAGAAATTATTGATTTAGCAATTCTGGGAATTGACTGAGATTTATTGGGAGTTAATAAATTCATATATACCTGGATGACCCATTAGTTTCCTGGGTTGATGGTGTTTATGAAATGGTCACTTCACTTCTGCTTCTAAACAATGGGATGCTACCAATGCATTTGTTGGTGCCAAATACTGTCTGTGAAGTAGGCAGCATCCGGTAATAAATGGGTATATCCATTCTTGAATCTACTTGGGAAAAAAGAACTCTTTATATCTAAATATTTTTCTATTTAATCAAATAATTTAAGAAAAAAAGTATCTCAAATTAAGCAAGACTATAATTTATTATTACCCAATCTCTTAATATTGGCTTAGTTTAATCAGTATTAGACCGATGAAATTCCAAGGAATTATACTAGGTCATAAGCCTATAACATTACAGGCTTTATTTTCTGGAGATTCCTTACCTTTCTTTGTTTGCATATGCACTAGTCCTAGGAACATATCAGTAAATTACTGGTAAAACTTGACATGCATGACAGGTGTCAGTATAAGATGTGAACTTTTTTTCAATTATTGTTTCATGCAGGGTTCCGGGCTCTGCCTGTCATGGGGGCACCTACTAAATTTTGGAATGAAACATGGCCTGTGGTGTATAGGGTATATTCCCCTATAAAAAATCTTGAATCTGTGTAGAATTTGGTGGAGACAGGTTCAACAGTGTGGATTTGATACTAGACAAACTCTCACACACACATAAGCACACATTAAGCTTTCTATATTAGACCTCTGGCAGAATGTAAAACCATGTTATATAAATTATCACTTTTCTTTTGTGGACACTTTGTAATTTTTTAGTTGTAGAAGAGTAGTGAATTTCTCTTATTTATATTTTTTCAGCACTTCAGAATCCAGAAGTTGTAGCCCTGAGGGGGGGTTTGAGTACCATTTTAAAGAATGTAATTGACTGCCAGCTCAGCAGAATAAATGAGGCTCTGATCACAACAATTTTGCACCTTCTTAATCACCCAAAGACACGACAGTATGTGCGTGCTGATGTAGAATTAGAGGTATGTTATAGCAGTTTGTGGTTATTGACTTAAATTTTTAATTGTTTTCAGTGTTTAAATAAAGTGACATTTTTTATTGTGTATTAGACATATTTACTTATTTTCATCCATCCATTATCCAACCCGCAATATCCTAACACAGGGTCACGGGGGTTCTGCTAGAGCCAATCCTTGCCAACACAGGACGCAAGGCAGGAACAAATCCCCGGTCAGGGTGCCAGCCCACCGCAGGGTACACACACACACCCACACACCAGGCACACTCTAGGGACAATTTACCTAACCAATGCACCTAACCTGCATTTCTTTGGACTGTGGAAGGAAAGCACACAGACATGGGCAGAACATGCAAACTCCACGCATGGAGGACCTGGGAAGTGAACCCAGGTCTTTTTACTGCAAGGCAGCAACGCTACCACTGCGCCATCGTGCTGCCCTTTACTTGTTTTATTTATAACTATTATTTGGTGTATACTCTTTTATTTATTCCAAATCTGATGTATAAGACTTGTTTATATAGGAAAAAAAATATTTCTTTAATGTACATAAGATACACTGTTCAAAAACATAAAATTATTTGTAGAATGTAATTACACAAAGACTCATATTACACAATTACATGCATATCTTTTTCTAAATTCATACTAAACTTTTCCAGTTAGTCATTTTTCTGAACATGTTGTTGATACACTGTACAAATTCTAAATTGTTCTTATTTGTGCATTTCTTGTTACCTTAATAATGTGTTTAAGACCTTATATATACCATATTTAAATACAATGTACTGTCTCCTTTTCACCAAAAATTTCTAGTTCTACTTTCTTGGCATTATATGCAAAGCATTTCATTCTTTCAAAAAATTCTTATCCAGTCTGTTGTATAGGTCCTCATAACATATTTCAGATGCTTTAATTTGTAGCAATATGACATTTACGTTGCACCCACACTTGTGAAAAACTAAAATTTTAGGGAAACTTGCTTCTGCTTTTTAGTTTCACTTTGTTAAATTTGTTTTTCTGAAGATTTGAGTGTAGAGGTTTATCAAGCAGTTTCTAGCAGCCTCTGTTTAGCATAATAAGGAGTTGTGGGACTGGAAGTGTAAGGTGAAGAAACTGTACTGGTCCCTATGCTGTGCTATATTTTATTCATATCTATAGCTGTGCAGATAATTTACATTGTAATGATCTCCTGTTTTTAATGACTTTTTTCTTTTAAATATGCTAAAACTTAACTGATATTGCCGGTATTTTTGGCAAGACCAATGCAGTAAAAACAAACCTCTTGCTCATATCTATATAAATGTAAAACATTTCATTTTTGTTATGTTTGTAGCCTTCACATATTGTTGATCTTCACAATATTAACTTGAATATTTGTTAAAATCCAGCTTATTTTGCAAAACCCTAAAAAATTTTTTGTCTTTCTGTCACAGCAAATTTTAGCACCTTACACGGATTTTCACTACAGACATAACCCAGATACAGCTGAAGGGCAGGTCAAGTAAGTACATTGATCCATGCAGCTGTGGTAGTTTATTGTGACTGTTAATGTTTTTTTAAATATCAGATACATTTTTAATTATTGATAACTGTCTTTTCAGGCACTTCCTTACCATTGCTATTCCTATTCAATTTAAAAATGAGTTATTGTTATTTTATATGTAATGCAATTTTGCAGTGTAGTCAGGAATTGCACTTGTGTCTGTTCAACAATTATATATATTTCACAGTTTCTGGCAGAAGATTATCTGTTTTGACCCGTGCATGTTTTCACTAGTGTAGGATTTTTCTGACTACCTTTAAAAATGTGTATTGGTACAGTGACAATTATGCAATGCTAAGCACAATATGATACATACCACAATTCAGCTATCCACACTGCAATATTTTTTGATTACATTTGCATAGTATTATGTCAGAAGGTAAACTTGATTAAACCACTTTTTTGTAGACTTTTGTGATCAAAAAATCAAATACAACACTTGGCACTATATTTTGTAGCATAAAACTCTATATTTAATAATGTTGAACAACTGTTTTTTTATATAGCATCATTTCACAGTGAATGCCATCTCAACGGCAACTCTACTTCTCTATACATTACACCTAACTATCAGATACCCAGCTATTTGTATTTTCAAGGCCCAAGCTATTTCACAAAATTTGATGTGTTTTTTCACTTTCTCCAGCACATATGATTTATTGAATTTGCGTAGTAATAATTTATGTTGTTGTAGTTAACATAATATGATATTCTCACAGCAACTTAATCCAGTTCAGTTTTGTGGCTGGCAGAAGTCTATCCAAGTAGCATTAGGTGACATACATTGTCAGCAGGCACAAAATGACAATGCTCATAACAGGGACAGATGTTGGTACTCAGATGAAACCATTCACAAAGTCTGCCCAGTGTCACCACAAGAAAAACTGTAAAATTCAATATAAAAAATGAAAATTTGCAATTTATGAAAGAGAAACAAGTTGTAATGAATCCAGCCTGGGGGATAGGAATCAGACAAATAACGTGCCTATAATTTGTATAAATGAAAATACAGAGGTCCAGAGGCAGGATGAGAGGAGGAAGGTAAAGAGAGTGGAACTGAGGTTAGGAACTTTGAATGTTGGCAGTATGACTGGTAAGGGGAGAGAGTTAGCTGATATGATGGAGAGAAGGAAGGTTGATATTTTGTGCGTGCAAGAGACTAAATGGAAGGGGAATAAGGCCAGGTGGATCGGAGGTGGATTCAAATTGTTCTGTCATGGTGTGTATAGGAGGAGAAATGGAGTAGGGGTTATTCTGAAGGAACAGTATATCAAAAGTGTTTTGGAGGTGAAAAGAGTGTTCGACAGTGTAATAATTACGAAGCTGGAAATTGAAGGTGTGATGATGAATGTTGTTTGTGCATATGCCCCACAAGTTGGGTGTGCAATGGATGAGAAAGAAGATTTTTGGAGTGAGCTGGATGAAGTGATGAACAGTGTATCCAAGGGACAGAAAGTGGTGATTGGAGCGGATTTCAATGGACATGTTGGTGAAGGTAACAGAGGAGACGAGGAGGTGGTGAGTAGGTATGGTGTCAAGGAGAGAAATGAAGAAGGTCAGAGGATAGTGGATTTTGCCAAAAGGATGGACATGACTGTGGTGAATACGTATTTTAAGAAGAGGGAGGAATATAGGGTGACATACAAGAGCGGAGGAAGATGCACACAGGTAGATTACATCCTATACAGAAGAGTCAATCTGAAGGAGATTGAAGACTGCAAAGTGGTGGCAGGAGAAAGTGTAGTTAAGCAGCATAGGATGGTGATCTGTAGGGTGATGTTGGAGATCAAGAAGAGGAAGAGAGTGAGGGCACAGCCAAGGATCAAATGGTGGAAGTTGAAAAAGGAAGACTGCAAGGTTGAGTTTAGGGAGAAGGTGAGACAGGCACTGGGTGGTAGTGAAGAATTACCAGACAGTTGGGGAAACTACAGCAGATGTAGTAAGGGTGACTACAAGAAGGGTGCTTGGCGTGACATCTGGACAGAGGAAGGAGGAAAAAGAAACCTGGTGGTGGAATGAGGAAATACAGGAGAGAGGAAGAGGATGGCAAAGAAGAAGTGGGATAGTCAGGGAGATGCAGAAAGTAGACAAGAGTACAAGGAGATAAGGCGCAGGTGAAGAGAGTGGTGGTGAAGGCTAAAGAAAAGGTGTATGATGAGTTGTATAAGAGGTTGGACACTAAGGAGGGAGAAAAGGACCTGTACCAATTGGCTAGAAAGAGGGACCAAGCTGGGAAAGATGTGCAGCAGGTTAGGGTAATAAACGGTAAAGATGGAAACATACACAAACCTCACAAGGAGAGTGTGTTGAGCAGATGGAAAGAGTACTTTGAGAGGCTTATGAATGAAGAGAACGAGAGAGAGAAGAGGTTGGATGATGTGGAGATAGTGAATAAGGAAGTGCAATTAGCAAGGAATTAAGGACAGCTATGAAGAGGATGAAGAATGGAAAAGCCATTGGTCCAGATGACATACCTGTGGAAGCATGGAGGTGTTTAGGAGAGATGGCAGTGGAGTTTTTAACCAGATTGTTTAATGGAATCTTGGAAAGTGAAAGGATGCCTGAGGAGTGGAGAAGAAGTGTACTGGTGCCAATATTTAAGAATAAGGGGGATGTGCAGGACTGCAGTAACTACAGGGGAATAAAATTGATGAGCCACAGCATGAAGTTATGGGAAAGAGTAGTGGAAGCTAGGTTAAGAAGTGAGGTGATGATTAGTGAGCAGCAGTATGATTTCATGCCA
>NC_053157.1:54107148-54137148 GCF_016835505.1 Polypterus senegalus
ACTTTATAGCTGCATCGGCTAATTTTCCTAACTAAGATAAAGGTCACTTCCTGGAAAATTTAGGATCTGGGCTTAAATGTGAAAAGATTAAGTGTCCTTAAACCCCTCTGGCAGGAGAGAATACACATTGCTTTTCTGCACGAATTTAAGCTCTTAGCTAAAGATGTGCGCTGCTTTTGAAACAAATAGTTTGTAGCTGTATCTACCTTAACTACATCTCAAGAATATGTGGTGTTAATTCTACTGTGGTGTAGGGTGTAATTTAAAATTGATGTTGCTGTTTGCTTTTAGAGATTAATGGTAAAAAATATTGTGCCATGCTGTACATATTGTTTGAATAATTACTAATGCTCTTTATTGCTATTGAATTTAACCAGTCAAATTTTAAAAAAATTTGAATTCTCAGCATTGATAAAAATTCCTACAGTATATAAATTCCCTTTTAGATAAATTCCCTTTCTGTGTTCATCAAGGTACTCCTTACTCCATATGTTCTTTGTACAAGTTCAAATTAAATTTGGTTGAATTTTTGTGACTTATGGAAAAACTCCTTAAAAACAAAATTCTCTTTCTTCTAACATTGTCATTCCTAAATAAGCTACATTTTTAATTCCCAGTTGTCTGCCTTCTCTGTCACACATGCCTCTTTTGTCCTCGCAACTGTATGTACTAGCACACACTGTGATATCTTTTGACTCATGACATTCCAGTACCTAAGATTGTTTCCTTTTCCTTCTTTATTCTTATTTTACCTCCAGGTGAGGTTAGCCCTCAAAGACAAGTAGAGTTACATTAACATCTCCTCTTTTCTTTTATTAACTCTTTTTACTTCTTCTCGTTTTCTTCATCCCATACAAAGCATCTTACCATATTTTATAAGGTTTTGCTTAAGTAGCTTACAAGGCTTTACTTCTACATTTAATTTGGCAAAGTGACCTCCTGTTTTCTTCATTCTCTTCTAGAAACTCCAGTCTTAATTATAATGAGCTGTATGTATCTTATAAATATTTTGCTGTGATATTGACCTCTAACCGATTTTGCTATTATTGTTCTTTAGGTACACTTAATGTATTTCTCTACATGCTTTGAAATTGTTCTGCTCCTTCTGTTCCTTTGTTTCTTTCTTCAGTGCTCTACAAACATTCATAACAAGTTGGTTGTTTTCAAATTTATATCTAATCTGTCCAGAAACCTTTGGTTGGGTTGGATTATTAATAATATTAATTATATGTAATCCTGAATTGTGGAGTGACACAAATTCTTTCATGAGTAAATAGATTATATAATATTAGTACATTTCTTCATTATCCCTTATTAATATACCATATAAATATGTTGTATATTTTTGCTTTGTCTTGTTAGAGTTCAATATTACTCTACTTTTCCCTTGTGTATTCTTTAATATGTAGCCTTTATCAAAATACCTCAAATCTCATAGACTTTACACTGTTTATAAGGTATTGTACTTTATAACTTCTCCCCACCTTCCCTTCTGCATCTACAGTATATCCTTAGGCAATTACGTGGAATAGAAAACTAACAGGAGTTAAGCTACAGTTTGAAATAATATATTATTGATAATATTAATAAAATAATAACAATAAGCAAAGTACAAGTGAATATAGGCAACCATACAAACTGATGAATGCTGATGTGTAGTTTCAGGTGGCTTAGTGACTTGTTAGTTACTTAATAATAATAATACATTTTATTTAAATAGCGCATTTTCCATGCTCAAGGCACTTCACAGAGTTTAAGAAAGAACGGCAGGGTATACAGTATATAACATTGTACTAAACAAGATAAATAAATAAAGAAGAGAGTAAATTCAGAGAATAAAAAGCCTAACAGACAACATAATTGATGGTCTAGCACACACACACAGGTTACATGAGCATCTTGACAGAGAGGTAAACTGAAAGAAGGGTAGTAAAGTCAGGTAGAGCTAAAAGCCTTCCTGAACAGTTGAGTTTTGTTTTGTTTTTTAAAAGAATTCATGGAGTCAGCTGATAAAATTAATTTCGGTGGGTCATTCCAGAGCCTGGGCGCTATACAGAAGAAGGCCCTGTCACCCATGGAGTGTAGATTAGTGTGGGGTACAACAAGATTGCCAGAATCTAAGGACCTTAGTGGGCGGACAGGCACATAGTGATGGAGAAGGTCACTGATGTAGTTTGGCACAAGGTCGTTTAAGGCTTTGTAGGTTATTAGTAGAATTTTATATTCAATTCAGTAAGACACAGGGAGCCAGTGAAGGCAAAACAGGATGGGTGTGATGTGCTCACTGTTGCTGGTTCGAGTAAGGACTCTTGCAGCCGAGTATTGAATAAGCTGGAGCTGTGATATAAGATTAGAAGGGGCCTGCCAGTAGGGAATTAAAATAATCGATGCGGATGTGATAAAAGCATGGACAAGTTTCTCAGTGTTAGAAATGGAGAGGAAGGAGTGAACACGTGATATGTTACGGAGGTGAAAGTAAGAACGTTTGTGATTTATGTGGGTGGAATAAGAAAGGGAGGAATCAAAAATGACACGCAAGATTCTTTGCAGTAGAGGAAGGTCTGATGAGATCACCGCCAAGATGGACTGGGAAGGAGTTCATTTTAGTAAGTTGCACTTTTGTCCCAATTTGCAGGAGTTCAGTTTTGTTGCAATTTAAATTTAAAGAGTTCTGCTCCATCCAGGTTTTAATTTCACTGAGGCAAGTTGTGAGCTGAGAAAGCTCTGATGAAGTTCCACTTTTAACATTGAAATAGAGTTGAATGTTGTCTGCATAAAAATGATAACCCAGTCCAAAGCTGCAAATAATATGACCAAGAATATAAATACAGAAAAGCAGAGGACCGAGGACATCATTCCTGGCTTTCTACAGTACAGGCAGCATGCCTGTTTCAATATGGCTGCAGAACTGTGCTCTTCAGTGTGATATCCTTTTTATTGTAATATTGAGAGGGAGAGAAATGGAGGGTAGAGCAACCAAATGTATACATTGTTCAAATCCTACAGCCAATAGGGTGGTATGGAATGGCCTCTGATTCAAAACCAAGCAGCCAACTCTAGACCAGTTGAATTCTGGTGCAACACATCCCCCATTTACTGGCTTATTTTCATACCTGCCCCCAAAAACAATTTGTTCAGAGAAGCTTTCCAGTCAGATAGTTTGGCTTTCCTGTGGAGGTTGATTGTGAGAGAATGTCTTGCAGAGAATCATTTGCCAGACTGGTTTTAGGCACTTCCCCCAACCTTGCAATAAAGTCCTAAGTCAGTTCTAAAGACTTTGGGCTAACAGTTCTTTAACATCAAAGCATTGCTGTTCTCATGAATAAACACTAATATTACATTTGCTTTGTCTGACTTACAGATAAATACATACATTCAAAATATTTATCAATTTAAATACATTTCACACCATTATATGTAGTTTTATAGTATCAGTATTGCCATAAAGTATCTATCTATCTATGCGCACAGAATACAGTGTATCAGTATGTTATGTACATTAGGTTAAATTCTCAAGTACAGAGTTTGTACTACAGTATTGTTATCAGATTTTTTTTGTTTTATTGTACATAAATGCATTATGTTGGAGTAAATAGTCTGTTTTAAATTGTTTGTTTTTTTCAGAGAAGACCGAGAAGCCCGATTTGTGGCTAGCAAAATGGCAATAGTGGCAGCTTTCCGTTCTTGGTCAGGTAAGTGATTTAAGACTCTCTTGTACTTCATTTTGTATATATACTGTATTTATTAGTCAACTGACTATCGGCCACAGGCAGGCAGCCTGCTATCCCATGCCCCACCAAGGCAGCTGAAGACAGACACAAAATACTCTGTGGGGGATGAGATAGCAGGTTGCCTGCTTATGGCTGATTGACAGATTTGCAAAACAAAGGCGCTATCATTAACACAGTGACGTGGAGCTGTGAATAAAGTTAAGGTGGTCTGGCATTATGAATATTTTTGCAGGCTTCTGAGATTCTAGTGTCAATGTACATTTATTTATACCAGGTTGCTGCCAGACATACACACAACAAAATGGGCATAGCTCCATGAGGAACATATCTAAAACTACTACCATGACGCACAACATTTGACTATTATCAGTAATGTTTCATTTTCCACAGGGAAGAGTCACAGTGAGGTACGTAGGATTAATGAACAAGGACAAATGAGACCTTTAAAGAAGACAAGGGTACCATTTTTATGCATACGTATTTGCCATCACTTCGGCCACTGTTCCATACTGCCGTAATTCCTTAAATAAGCTGGAACAGTACTGTGTTGCTGGGAGTATATTCAAATGCCACACCATTTACTACAGTACCTCTTTTTCTTTCAGACTTGCTGCCAGTGTTACCTTTATCAGTCTCCATACAAGTCTCAGGACTCACCTTAGGCTATTGCAGTTCTATGTGGCCAATGGCATACTGCATCACTGTTGTCAGGTTACTTGCTGTTTCACTGTTTTCATGGAGAAAAAATTGTTATTGATCACTGGCTGAAATCCAAGGCTTTGAAATGCAAACCTTCACACACAAAAACACATTTTTTCTCTAATAAAATAAATCTTGTAAGTGTATAATGGAATTCCACTGACATGGGCACAAATAGGTGATCTGCTGTGTCATTGAGTTTAGCAGCTTCGACTTGGTCTTAAACACTTTAACTACCACTAACTTATATTAAACATGTTTTCTTTTGGCTAGATACATTTATTTTTCATTGATTTTTACATTTTTGTAATGAAAAAGAAAGGCATTGAACCAATATGTTATTTACATTTCAATTTAATTCCTTATGTTTTTACAATTTATTTTAATAAATAAGAGAGGTGGTTGAAACTATACACTTCTTAATTTCTATTTTATTATGCTACTCGTGAAACTAAATAAGATGTACTATTCTCATAATGGAAAATGTTACCAGAATTTGTATGTTTTGCAAATTATCCGTAATTGTTTATGAAAATGCTCCTGGATTTCAGGTGGTTAAAGCAAAAATGCCCCACAACCTCAATTATTTCCTGCCCTGATTTTAGTGAATTCGTATTTGCTTAATCAGTAATGTGGAGTGTATGGTACATCAGATTGTATCAATGTTATAGATACATACATACATACATACATCATACATACATACACATACACTTTATTTGCCCCAAAGGGAAATTAAAACATTACAGTAGCTCAAAAAAAAAAAAATGCCGTCCTAAAAGGCAAGTTGAAAAGAAGGCAATAAGAAAAAGAGGCCAATGTATTAATTCTCAAACTGGCATTGTATAGGAGACACAAACTTGTCAAAGTTTAAAAAAAAAAAAAATGAAATTACTTGTATTTACTTAGTTTTCTTGTAACTTCTGTATAGAAAATTCTTTAAAGTACCACTATTTAACATTTTACGCTTGTTTTACTTTGTATTTCTTCTTGTTTGTGTACTGTTTAGGAATTATTAACCTGTGTAAGCCAGGTAACTCTGGCATCCAGTCTTTGCTTGGTTTGCTTTGTATACCAAATATGGAAGTACGGGTAAGTAATTTTTCTTTCAAAATATAATTTTTTCCTTGCACTGGAAATGGTTCAGTCTTAACATTTGTGTATAGGGTGAACAGTTTCTTTGCTGTTTTTGCATTACTTTGAATAAAATCGGGAAATACTCCGTGTCAATTAGTATGGTTTTGTACAGTTTCTAAAATTAACATAATTGCAAGATCAGGAGCATCTGTATTCTTTTTATTTATAATATTGTAAATGTATGTGGCTCTGGATTTATTTATTTTCTTTTTCAAAAGGAAAAAGTGTTATTTGTTGTCATAGGTCCTTTGCACACTAGTACTCCAAACAGATTTTGGAGAGAATTAAAAAAAGGGTTACAGTCAAAACATTTTCAGTGTTGGCTGGAACAAGTAGATAATATAAAAAGCATTAGATGCACTTTTATTTGGGCACATATCAGATTCTGTTGATAGCTTTTAATATTAGTTTGTTACCCCCGTATCAGATAAGAACTACTGGTGAGACAACAGGAAAAAATCTGTCATAAATTAGTTGTTGTGATCGCCCCTTACTGTTTTTTAAATAAGTTCTATGTGGTTACACAGACTCCTGGCTTGTATGATTTTTTGTATATCTTGTACTTGTATAGTTATTGCTGAAATTTTCAAATTTCAAAATTTTGTCTACTTTTTTGATCTATAATACAAGTGTAAACATCTACATATTATCCGTCTAGAAAAAATTTGTAACAGGTTAGAATTGGAATGTGAGTGAGAAAAAGGCTTTACAATTGTTCTAATTGAGGAATGGGGTAATCCTGATTTATTTTTATACAAATTTCATAGAGTTTCAATTCTTGTTGTCATTTGTTTGCATTGTTTTTCCATATTGCATGTCTACATATAATTCATTTTAATGTCTTTAAAGCTTCTTTTGCAAATAATAATAATAATTAGGACTTTGACACTGTTTACTCACTGCAGGCTTTGATTTGGGTAAGAGAGAGATCCATTATTGTCAGCAGATGTTCATGTGAGCAGCGTCAGCTTGATTTCTCCAAAACACAACATAATAATGCATTGCTGTAGCTATCAACAGAACACAAGAAATTATTTAATTATACTTCATTGTCTAAATTTTGCATGTAATAAAATATGAATTGATCATAGAATTATGCATTGAATTTTATGGTGGATGTCTTCAAAAGCAAAGGTGATTTTATTAAAAGAGGTGATTAGTGGCTAAAGTGGCATTTCCCTCAGTTTGTTGGTACAGTGATATTTGATTTATCTGTCTTGTGATGTAAGCTACTGCATATACACATCTGAAAATGAATGTCATTATTGCAGTTTTTTTCTTGTCCTATGCAAACATATAGCTAACATTTAATGCAGTATTATATTTAAATCATGCAGTGTACATCAGCTTTAGGATAATTTCCCTGCTGAAAGATGCAGGCTTCTCGAATTCCTTATTATTTACACTTAAGACAATGCTGCCACAAATGGGAAACATGGCAAGCCCAAAGTGTGTAAAACAGGGCTATGAAAAAAGGTGATGATTTACACACAACTGTTTGTCGTAAAGAGTGTAATAATGAATACAAATTAAAAATAAATATCTATCAGCCTGATTCACTGGAATAAGATTAGATTAGATAAAATTAGATTAGATAAACCTTGTTAATTCCCTGGGGAAATTCAAATGTATACAGCAGCAGAAACATAAAAAACAAGCTAACAGACTCATAGGACAGATAATACATCCAATTAATCAATCTATAAATAAATACATAAATAACTAAATAAGTTTGTTTATTTAAAGAGTATATCAGGTGGAAGCATTGAATTGCCTCATAGTGGTGGGCAGAGAAGACCCCTAGAGGCACTTCTTTGCACACCATGTGGCTTAATGAACCTATGGCTAAAAGTGCTCCGAGAGAGAGCCTCCTGGAAGGGATGAAGGGGATTTTTCATGATGGAATCCAATGTTGCCATGATCCTCTTTTTCCACAACAGCTTCCTGTGTGTCCAGGGTTTGCTCTGTGATGGAGCAAGTTTTCTTGATAAGTTTGTTCAGGCATTGTGCTTCTTTTGTGCTCAGATTTCTTTCCCCGGAGACTGCAGAGTATAACAACAAACTGGCTACTGTTGACTGGTAGAATATTTCCAGCAGCTTGCTGCGCACAGCAAAAGACCTGAGTCTCCTTAGCAAAGACAGTTTGTTCTGGCCCCTCTTGTACAGTGCCACTGTGTTATCAGACCAGCCCAGTTTATAGTTTATGTGAACCCCCAGGTGCTTGTAGCTTTGCAACACTTCTGTGTCCTCCCCCTGAATAGTGACTGGTCTCAGAGGCTTCTTGGCACAGTGGATGTCCACCAGTTCTTTTGTCTTGATTTTGAGTTGCAGGTTGTTGTTACTGCACCACCAGATTAAAGCTGTATGCTGACTTGTATTGATTATTAATGTAGCTGTTGATGGATAGGTTAACTGAAAATTTTTGTAGATGGCAAATACTGGTGTTGTACTGGAAGTCGTTTATGTACAGGGTAGACAGGAAGGGAGACAGGGCAATTCCCTAAGGTGCTCCAGTATTACACACCATCACTTCTGACCCAGAGTCCCTCAGCCTCACAAGCCATTGTCTGTTCTTCAGGTAATCCATGATCTAGGAGATTGTGGGAGTATCAAGATTGAAAGCCTTCAGCTTTTTCCCAAGTCATTGAGACAGAATGGTCTTAGAGGCAGTGGAAGAGTCAAAGAACATGATCCTGACTGTGCTGCTGGCTTTGTCCAAGTGGGATTAGGCTCTGTGGAGCATGTAGATGAGAGCATCCTCCTCACCTGTATAAGCCTGATAGGCAAACTGCAGAGGATCCAGATGTTCTGAAACCAGAGGTTTTAGCTGTTTTAGGACCAGCCTCTCAAAATTTTCATGATGTAAGAGCAGCTATTCTGAAGTACTAAATTGCCATTATTTTGGCAGCTAGACCACCCAGGATGTTTTCCACAGCTGGGGAACCTTCTACAAAACCCAGGAAAGGAGACCAGTTGCTGAAGGACCCTGCAGAGCTGGCTGACACATATTTTCAGAACCCTGGGTGCTGATTCCATCTGGCATTGAATCTCTGGTTGTGCAGAGTTTTCCCAGCTCTTTCATCACTTGAAGAACTGAGACACACACAATCCAGAGAGTGGAGAGGGTCTGTAGCCTGCAGGTGTGATATCATTGTATGTTTTGCAGCGTGCAGATGGTAGGTGGGATTCTGGAACCTCTTCCGCCTGCACACAGAAGCTAGCAGTGTTGGGGGAGACTGGACTGATAAAAATGGGTCAAACTTGTTGAAGAACTGGTTCAGTTCTTGAGCTTTGTTCTTGTTTCTTTCTTCTACATGTTTAACAGCCTGTTTGTAGCCAGTGATAGTCCTCATTACATTCCACACTTTCTTCATGTTGTTTTATTGTAACTTGAGCTCAAGTTTGTCTCAGTAGTGGGCATTCTCCCTCATGGATGTACTTCTTCAGTTCTGATTTCATTCTTATCTCCATATCTGAAGGCTCTCTTATTCATATTCAGCAGGGCTTTCTTTTCTTTTATAATCCATGGCTTGTTGTTGGGAAAACAATGCACTGTCTTTGTGGGGACTGTGTTAACCACACAAAACCTGATGTAGTCTGTGGTAAGTGGCTCAGTTGCTCAGTGTCCTGGCTATAGCATATCCCAGTCAGTGTTTTCAAAGGCATCCTTCAGATCCTGTTCAGCCTCAGCTGTCTGTACTTGCATGGCCCTGGTGGTGGCTGGCAGTCACGGGACAATTGGCTTATATGCAGGTATGGACTGTACCACATTATGGTCCGATTAGCCTAAAGATGGCAACGCAACAGAGTGTTATGCCTCTTTAACATTGGCATATAACAAGTCCAAGATCCTGCTTTCTCTTGTTGTGCAGTCCACAAACTGGTAAAAAAAATGGTGGAGGTGGGGGAAAGTAAAACATTTTTAAAGCCCCCAGAAATTGTGATGAAAGCACCAGGATGGTCAGTGAAAAATAAGCTTATTAGAGAGTATACTGTGTCTGTTATGATTGTCGCGTCTGCAGAGGGGGGACATGTAAACTTCCAGTATAAGCATGTGAAAACTCTCTTGGCATATAATAAGATTGTAAACCTACCGCGAGCAACTCAACATTCAAGTAGCATACCCGTGCTTTAATTGTCATGTGTCCAGGGTTACACCATTTTTCATTCACAAAAACAGCAAGTCCTCCTCCTTTTTATTTTTTGCTGCTATTGCTCCTGCTTCTGTCCACCCGCATGATTTAAATCCATCTAGTGCCACTGTGAAGTCCTGATATTCAGCTTTAATACACTCTTCAGTGAAGCACATGAGACTGTATAATATATAGAATATCTCATTTTAGTAAGTTTTTCTTTTAATGTTGTTTATTTTCTTTCTATTCTTGCTTTTATTTTAGAAAGGGTTATTGGAAGTATTGTATGACATTTTTCGACTCCCTATTCCAATAGTAACGCAAGATTTTACTGAAGCTCTTCTTAGTGTTGGTAAGTAAACATAAGCTTTTAGTTAAGATTTGTAATTTTTTCTATACAGTCAATAGATTGTTTCTACAACATCTTTGTTATATTAGACAATCAACATTCTTCCCAGACTAAGGCTTAAATGCATTTAAAATAGACACAACTCACATGTAGCTTCAAGTAGATCTGTTGACATTTGAGAAGATATAATTTTGCAATCATAAAATATTTTTCAACTTTTATATAAATGATGTTGTAACCCTTCAGAAGGTTTGTAAATGGTGTTATATTTGATATAAAATATCCTGTATTATTGCTTATTGTATGCTTAGTTTTCTTTATCTGACCTCTTGTAATTTTACTGAAGGGGAAAAATCACAATATCAGTGATTTTGTTTTTTTTATCAGCAAGCTAGCTATGCATTTGTCAAATTAAATCATTTACACTTGCTACATACATTTATAAGGCAGATTAAATTTAAAATAATGCTTTTACAATTATGTTTCTCAAACTTTTTTGCTTATAAACTCAAATCACTTTATATTAATCAGTTTAATTTATTATATACCCTTTTTCATAAGCAGCTGTTTTCACAAAACATAAATGAAGTTCAAGGTATAGAAATAATTTAATATCAGAAGACAATTGTTTAAGAGCAAATCATATTATTTTGGAATTACAATGATTCCTCCTCGATCGCGGGGGTTGTGTTCCAGAACCCCCTGTGAAAGGTGAAAATCCTTGAAGTAAAAACCATATTTTTGTATTGTCACGTAGGGTCACAGATTTGCACAGAAACACAGGAGGTTGTAGAGACAGGGACTTTAAAACACTGCAAACAAACATTTGTCTCTTTTTCAAAAGTTTAAACTTTGCTCCATAGCAAGACAGAGATGACAGTTCCGTCTCACAATTAAAAGAATGAAAACATATCTTCCTCTTCAAAGGAGTGCATGTCAGAGAGAGAGAGATACAGAGAGAGAAAAGCAAACAATCAAAAATCAATAGGTGCTGTTCGGGCTTTTAAGTATGCGAAGCACCACATGACAAAGCAGCCGCATGGAAGGGAGCAATGTGAAGGTAGTCTTTCAGCATTTTTTAGAGGAGCGTCCGTATCCTCTAGGCCAGTGTGCGAACAGCCCCACTGCTCACACCCCCTCCGTCAGGAGCAGAGAATGTCAGAGAGAGAGAAAAGCAAACAATCAAAAATCAATAAGTGCTGTTTAGGCTTTTAAGCTTGCAAAACACCGCGCGGGAAGCGTATCATTATATCATTGAGGAGTTTTATTTAATACGTAATACGTGCTCTGATTGGGTAGCTTCTCAGCCATCCTCCAATAGCATCCCTTGTTTGAAATCAACTGAGCAAACCAAATGAGGAAGCATGTACCATAAAAGACCTATTGTCCGCAGAAATCCGCGAACCAGCAAAAAATCCGTGATATATATTTAGATATGCTTACATATAAAATCTGCGATGGAGTGAAGCCAAGAAAGTCGAAGCGAGATATAGCAAGGGATCACTGTATTTAACAAAATGATAACGTTTTCCAGGATGTTTATTAATTGCAGGTATGTAAATTGACATACCTTTCTTAAATGTGTTTTGCTTTTATATGGTATTTATTATTGAATGTGTGATGTCTTGCTTCATGTTTTAAGATCCTAGTAGATTTCAAGATAGCTGGAGGCTATCAGATGGATTTGTGGCAGCTGAGGCAAAACTTCTTCTTCCTCATCGAGCCCGATCAAGGTAAAAAAAGAAATGAACTTCTATATTTATGGATCATATTTACAGTATTAATCTTGTAATTTACTGGCTTTGAAATACTGCTGACTTTTTCTGTTACTGTTAAATGTTACCCCTCTGGAATATTGCCTGTAGAATGCCCATTGTTTTTATATACTGTAAGGCTTGACTGCGTATAAAATGCTATATTATTTGTAGTAGCTCTTGGATTTTGCTAATATGTCTTCTAGATTTAGAAAAAGGCACAGAGGAAAAAATGATTGAACAAGAAATATTGTCTTTCAACTGACTGCTATAATCAGAGATTGCAAATTTAAAGTGATGGTGATTTGTGTTGTAGCAGTTTTTGGAACAGTCAAGTCAAAGGTTTAAGGATGACGGTTCAATTCCATTAGAGAATAAAATGCATCAGAATGTTATAAAGCTAAGAAATGTACACAGAGTTGAAGTGCTTTGTCAAATTTTTACTTTCACTAAAGTAAGAGGTATTTCATTTAAAAACCTACTTGAGTAAAAGTAAATATGCTTCTGCTTTCAAAAGTACTCAAGTACCAAGGTAAAAGTGCATTTTATAGTATAGTGAGAACCTGCAAAGTTTTGTCTAGAGAGCACAATATATTTATTTTAGTTTTACACAACACTCACACACTTTTTTTGCTGTAGAAGTGCACTACACAGTAATGAATTTTGTAAATGCAATCCTGCCTTTGATCAATACATTAATTGTAGTCAGTGTTGGTGGATATGACTTGCACTGTGCCTCCCCTATTGGGATATCTAGCAGCAGTAGATGTGACACCCCTACTACGTTGAGACAATAATAAAAAACAACAATAAGAATAAAAAAATTAAGTGAACAGCTCACTTGAATAGATGCACAATATAAAAAACTGAGTGAAATTAACACAGAGTACATTTACTGAAGTACAAGAATTCTGTTAAACCGTTAAGACTATTTATTACCTAGGACACTGAAATATATGTCTCTGCATATATATGACAATTAATGAAAACTATCAAAAATGTAAAGAAATATAAATAGAAAGCAACATTTTTATTATCAACTGTAACTCTTTTAACACTAGAATTACCAGAGCCTACAAAAAAACTCGTAGATCCGGCCCACCTTAAATCTGTTCGCATCTCTTTGTCACTGTCTTTTGTCCTGTAAATGTGCTGATAAAGACCAGCAGCAAACAGCCTGCTATTCCATCCCCCCACAGCTGCAAAACGTGCACAAACTTCTTTCAGCTCATGCCTTGATTGATTATATGGGAGTGTAGAGCTGGAGTTTTAGAGTGGAAATAATAGATTGTTATTTAGAACGCATGCATTTCTTGTGTGTTCTGTTTCTACAATAATCTGTGTAAACATATTGTTAAAACAGAACCGTTTTTCATATTTTAGTAATAATTGGCAAAATGTACAAATAAACTACATAATGTGTGACGCCTGAAGTCCAAAGATCAAACAAACACTTTCACAAAAGGTTCAAGGATAAGACAATGGCTTCCGTGGCTTAGTGGTAAGATTTACTGACTTGTAATCAAGAGTCCCTGGTTCGATCCCGACCCTCTCCTATATTTGCCGTTTTCAGTAGTGAGCTGCTCTTATCTATACTAATAAAAGGCAAAGCCCTCACTGACTAACTGGCTGACTGACTTATCACTCACTAATCACTAATTCTCCAACTTCCCGTGTAGGTAGAAGACTGAAATTTGGCAGGCTCATTCCTTACAGGTTACTTACAAAAGCTAAGCAGGTTTCATTTCGAAATTCTATGCGTAACAGTCATAACAGTCGACAACATCCGCCATGTTGAACTTTCTTATTTATGGCCCCGTCTTCACGAAATTTGGTAGGCAGCTTCCCTGCGCTAACCGAAACTGATGTACGTACTTATTTCGTTGGTATGACACCACTGTCGGCCACCATATTGAACTTTCCAACGTCACTAATTCTCTAACTTCACGTGTAGGTAAAAGGCTGAAATTTGGCAGGCTCATTCCTTACAGCTTACTTACAAAAGTTTAGCAGGTTTCATTTCAAAATTCTAGGTGTAACGGTCAACAGCGTCCGCCATGCTGAACTTTCTTATTTATGGCCCCATCTTCATCGAAATTTAGCAGGCGGCTTCCCTGCGTTAACCGAAACCGATGTACATACTTATTTCGGTGGTATGACGCCACTGTCGGCCACCATATTAAACTTTCCAACAGTCTTTGTTACTTATGGGCCCATCTTCAAGAAATTTGGTACGCGGGTTCCCAACGGTAACTGAATCCTACTTACATACATATATACATCCATAGCGTGCAGCTCGGTTGCCGTGTGAAGCGGCGTTGGGTCTGATATCCGGAGGAACATTGTGTCTTAGAGGTTCAAGTTGTGGACTGATGACGGTACAGGAGATAATTATACTACACAGGAGTACTATAAGAGTGAAATGCTTAAGTCCTTCACCTATGGTTCTGCATGTGAGTTGATGGCTGCCGTTGAATTGTTCGGTTGTCGCTTTCAAGTGTACGGAAATGGCAAAATATTTTACACCTTTGGACAACCACCAAAGATCACGATACATACTAAGAGGAGCTGACACTGTTAGTTTTCATTTGAAACTGGGAGTAACTGTAGATGTGAGTAGTGTTTTGAGACAATGAAACTGGACATTCTCTGATCTGGAGGGATAAAAGCTGACACACAAACGCTGGTGAATCTTCCTTCTTCGTATCTCACTGTCATTTGATTTCATTTTTATTCAGTTTTATTGAATGTTCCTGTTCACGCTGAATTAGTATGCACCTTATGGTCTATGATGTCGAATAGGAAGATACAAAGTTATATAGTCCAGTTATATTTTTGATTAAATCTATGTGTATTGTCTACTAATTGAGAAACCTCAGTTGGAGCACTCTTTTTGGTAACTTTATTATTATTTGGATAATAAAAGTTAATGAGTTATAGTCATTACTACTTCTGTCCCAGTATTTTCAAGAAGAACTTCAAAAAACTTACATGTAAATTGTGAACAATCACTGTAAAGTCCATGTCAACAGTATTATACAGTCTAAGCAAATTGTCCATAACTGTTCAGCAGTTAGATGCAGTAGAACTGTTTTTTTATTTAAAAAAAACTCTATAAGATAATGTTTCATTTTTATACAGAAAATATTTAAATGCTGTGTACTCCAGGAAAAGTAACAAAACTGCTTATAATGAATATTTTTTGTAAATTCAAGGCATCTACTCTGCCCTGATAGAATATTAAAGGCAATTTTATTAATCCAAACCTTATAAATAAACAGCTCTGTGTTTCATTAAATAATTATATAGTGTTCAGTTTAATAAATATTTTCAATTATGAAGAGATGAGCCATATTTCTGAACATCAAAACAGAAAAAGCACAACAGCTATAGTAATTTTAATCAGACAAATGACACAGTTCTTCCATTACCTTTTGCATAAAGTATCTGCACCTCACTTTCTGAAATGCTTTTTTTATTTGGAAGATCACTAGTGGATAGGTGAAGTAAATGAAATTCTTAATTTTGCTGAGCAGTTTTGATAAACCCTTCTCCGCTCTCTTTTTTGTTTTTTGGTCCAAGAAAAACTTTGGTGCTATCTTGCCAAGTTATGGTCAAGGCTTTTTTTTTATTATTATTTATTTATTTATTTTTTACTTTTTTTGTCTCTACAAGTCTGATAATGTCCTAGTTGATGCTACTGGTTATGTTGTGGAAGGGGTGACATGTATTTTTCTACAGTTAAAAGTACAGTCAGATATTATTCCACTTGATGCTGTGGTGACCTGGCAAGGTCAGAAAATTGGTCTGCCTCTGCCAATTTGTTTACCAATGCCTCTAGTCTGAGTATTGACCAACTGTCAGGTACTGAGGCTGTGAGTTGAGTTAGCAGTAATTTTTTTAAACTGTTTTGCCCAGGGACATGTTGCCCAAGGGCCCGACATGTACTATGTTAGCATGATGCCTTTAAAACAAAGTCAGGTGCTACAAGGTACTGTAGTCTTAAATATCTAAAACAATACCAACCTCCAGTAGTCACTGTGTATCATATATATGGGTACATTGATTCTCATGTACTTTGCTAAATGATATACATGTATATTGTGAATGTTGGAAGAACAAATATCCTATGTTGCACTAATAACATAATCTATGCATTAGTTTACAAGATACCAAAATAGCATATGATATATTTTTGTATTTGTTTGAGCTAATGAATCTGTTAGGTGATAGTTCTATAATTGTGGTTCTATATTCTGTTGACTAAATGCCTTTTTTTTTCTTTTTCAGACCAGACTTGATGGACAATTATCTGGCATTGGTGCTTTCTGCTTTTATTCGTAGTGGACTTCTAGAAGTAAGAAATTGAAACAATAAGAAATAATTAATTGTAGCTTTTTTGCAAGAAGGAATTTACTGTTATATAATGTATCATTTACCCTTCATTCAACCAGGGTTTAGTTGAAGTCATAACAAGCAGTGATGACCATGTATCTGTTAGGGCAACTATCCTTTTGGGAGAGCTTTTGCACATGGTAAGACTCTTTTATTATTACATTACATCAGCTGTTGTGTAAGTCTAGAACTGTGTATGAAAATGCATTTTTCAGACTGAGACTATAAATATTTGTAAGCTGAATTAGCTGAAAATAAAATCTTTTCACTGAATAGCCATGTTGTCTGTCTAAGAGTAGTGGTCATAAAATATCACTCCTTTGTTAAATTCTAACTGTTGCAATTATGTTTCAATATACTTAACATATTTATTGAATAGAAGATAAACTGTATTTTTTATTTTATTTGAAGAAAATAACATTGTTTATAATCAAGTCAAACTTATACAATAAAGGACTTCAAGTAAAACTAGAGAAACAAAACTGAAAAGATATTTTTTATCTTTTTGTGAAATTTGTGCCTAGAAAAATGTTTCACTGTCTATTTTCAACCATGTGATTTATATCAATTTAAACAAAGATCTTAGACCAACCTAGACAATGACAGTTGTTCTTTGACACATTGTATAGTGGTAGGTTGCTTATTATTATTATTACCGGTATTATTATTATTATTGACATCAGCATGCTTAACAGACATGACAGATTTGAAATCCATAGCAATAACAAAGTTAGCCACTTGTTTTATATGGACTACCAAAAGCTCTTTGCCATAGACGAGACCCAGCTGCAATGGTCCCTTACTACTGTCATGACAATCAGTAATTATATTAAAATGGAATCTGCTCTAGAATAATGACCCACTGCAGTTTTTAAATGTGGCAGACTAGTCAAAACCGAAAATATCTATCTGAATAACCAGACAGTAATAAGGAACATATAGTATACTGTATTACAGTGAGACTTAAACATATCTGTGTATCAGAGAGAAACATTAAGGCAATATTGCAAAGGTATTCTACCATCGGGTCATCAAATACTAAAAACCAAGCTGAAGTCCAAGAATAAGAACACAGCAGTCAATACCCTAACTGTCAGCTAATAGATTGGTTAAAATCTGAGATCAAGAGCATGAACTGCAAAACTTAAAAGCTAGTAATTTTCTGAGAAAATTGAACTGCTGAAGAGCAAGCCACTAAATTGACAATTTTTTAGAGATCTTGACCTCATATGGTACATTCCCTTGGTTACTGACCAGATGATAGTAGCCAACCTTACTTACTGTATATAGTGAACTCAACAAAAAGAGAGGGCACACTTGCTGATTGATATAGCTGTTCCAGATGATGTGAGAAACTCAGCAAGTACAAGGACCAGGAAATCAAGATCAGCAGGAGAGGTATCTTTGAATGTTCCCAGGCCACCCTTCAGCTAGTGAAGTGCATTCATAGGTACTGTAGACATCCTCAGAAAGGTGTTGGAGTGAATTGCTTAGATCTCTTGTTGATTTCTGGAATAATCATGAACTGCCTAAAGCAGGTGGTTTGATTAAAAAAAGTATAATAATAATGATAGTAATGCTTTCTTTAGAGAAGTTACTGTTATTGCTTGAATAAGTATACTGTTTTATTATTATACTGTATAGCATATGTAAATGCTCATTATTAAGGATAAATTATGTTCATGGTGAGTATTTGTTAAATATAATATATTGTATTTGACTAATTCTTTGTTCTTTTTCTTTTATTCCTTGAAGGCCAACACAATACTTCCCCATTCACACAGCCACCATTTGCACTGCCTTCCAACACTCATGAATATGGCAGCATCTTTTGATATCTCACAGGAGAAAAGAATGTAAGTTAAATGATATCTGGTACCCTGTATATCAAGTGTTCTTCAAGTGAATGAAAATTATCATAAACTAAGAATGTGAAAAGAATATGTTTTATACAAACAAAAAGAATATAATTTAGGATAAGCTTTATGTCTGGAATTATAAATTCTATTTACACTGTAAGAAGTCAAAGTTTATACCAGTTTTACAGTGGCTTAAGCCGATGTCTCTTTATGTGAATTCCATTTGTGTGGTATTTGAAACACTAAATCCCTTAAGAGAAACTGTCTATTTGTATGACATTTGGGGGTCATAGCAGAGGGTCAGCCATTGTATAGCACCCCTGGAGCAATTTTCAGATTTGTTTGAGAATGTTGAATTAAAAGTCTGAAAATCGCTACCAATGTCCACTTTACTGACAGAGAGCTGACTTGTAAGCACAGCCATATGAGGGCCTTTCTTCTTTTTAAAATGTTCTAAATACTCGCGTTCCTTACTCCTCATTGTTACATTCTATATATTGTACTTCCGAATGAGCATTCATTGGTTGTTAACTCTTATGCACACAGAGCCTATTTCTATGACTAAAAACAAATTCGAACCTGTTTGATTTTATCAAAGCGAGTTGCAGGCTAGTTGGATTGAACTTCTGGATTTGTCACATTAGGCAAATGGAATAGGAATGAAATGGGAGCATGTCGCCAGCTGCTTCCAACTCACTTAAGATTATGTAAATGAAAGCTATGAAAAGTTTCTTAATACTATAATAGCCTTTAGTACACTCAAAATAGCTTAGGTAGTTTTAAAAGTAGTATTTGTGCCAGAGTATTGTGAAGCACAGTTGACTAAAATTACTTTTTATGCTTTGATTGGGTCATAGTCAGAGAAGTTGTATTTTTACTGCAATCTTTTTCAAAAGCTAGAGGACACCATATGCATATAAGACATGTCACCGGAAATACTGCTGTACATATTACTGTAGACATCAGCTTCAGTTTCCTGGGTGCCCACATTACTGACTGCCTTTCATGATCTGCCAGCACCACCTGCATACTCAAAAAGGCTCAGCAAAGGATCTTTTTTCCTGAAGAGGCTAAAGTGCTTTGGAGTGAGAACCAAAACACTTTTGAACTTTTAAGGCTGCAGTATTGAAAGTATTTGGATCAAATGATTCTTGGTGTGGTTTGGATAGCAAATTCCTCCAAAGGACAGTTAGTGCATTTTTTCAATTAATTGGGCTGACCTTCCACAGCTTCATCTTATCTGCTCAATCAGAAGTCTGAGTAGAGCTCAGAGTACTGCCATCAGGTCATCCCCTGTTTTCACTTCTGCCATCTGGAAAGTGCTACCGGAACGTCACCACTCACTCACTGCTTCAGGGACAAATCATATGGTCACTATACTCCTAGTAAGCTGATCCTACCTGCCCTGCACTTTGTACTATACCTACCTGCTGTTTTACAGTATGTGTAATTATACTGTACATATTTTTTTCTCTTCTCTTATTTACTGTATTTATGTTTTCTTTCTTTCATTCTACTACACTTATTTATTTACTGTATTTATACATCACTACTGGAACAAGAATTTCACTATGCTCTCGCTATGTTTTTGTTTTGTACATTCGTTCATGTTAAAATATAAGAACAACATCCATTCAGTGGGGATGTGATACACAAAGAATTGTTATCAATTTTTAATATGACTGCTTTATTTTGTGCTTATTTCCATTTTAATATTTTGATAATAAACCAGTTTTATATTAATTGAATATTCACATAGAGTGTTCAATCTTTTCTTAGGCGAGCCAGTGCTGCAGTAAATTGCCTGAAACGCTTCCATGAAAAGAAGAAGAGAGGTCCAAAGCCCTACAGCCTCTACTTGGACCATATTGTTAAGAAATCAATGGCAGCACACTACAAGAGAGACCAATATCAAAGAGTACAAAAAGATATTTTTGTCCTAAAGGTAAATGAAAATCAAAAAACAAACACTAATTAATCATTTGAATGCAGTGCTCCAAACATTAATTCACCTTAAGGAGCCAGTGACTCCTAAAAGGAAAAAATAGGAGCCCATAGCTTTGATTTAGGTGCCAAATAAGCAAATGTGTAAAATATTAATCTTTCGGTCTCTTAATTTTTAAATCTTTTATGTTTGCCTAATCCTGTTTTATTTACCTTGTACTTTTATTTCCGTCTAGGGTAACTTTCATAATAACTTTCACACTACAGGTATATACGTATAATCATTAAGAACTGTATTTTATTCAGGCTCTGAATTAGTGTCAGAGGGCCATCTAGTGTAATTTGTTCTTCTTTTCCTCTTGTTTGAAGTGAGCCAACAACCTTTTAAAATACATTTTGAAGAATTGTAGCTGTCTAGTGTTCACTGGTAAGCAGCAGAAGGTGGGCTCTGCTTCAGCTGGGAAGTGTCTTTTCCAGTGAATAGGACAAATGGGCACAGTGAAGAAAAAAGTGACAGTAGATACTTTTTAAATAGGTTTAACTCAATTTTAGCAGTCCAGTGTTCATTTTATAAACAGAAGAGCATTTCAATGACGGTGGCTCAGCTATGGAAATGAGTGTCCCATTCAGTGGGTGGGATGGAGAGGCACATTAAATATGAAATTGATATAGAAGACTGTCTACAGCCTTTTAAACGACATTTTGAACAGTTAACTATACAGTGTTCATTTTGCAAGCATCTTACCTGAGCATGCATTTCTACAGCAAAGTCTCAGCTGTAGAAATAACTATCCATCCACCTTGGGGGAAGGGACAGAGGGCAACAGTATATATGAACTTGTTATAGCAGACTGCCTGATAGGCTTATTAAACACAATGTTCACTTTCCCATGGAAATTTTTTTTTTTTTTCCCCTCTTCTTTTTCACCAAAAAAAAAACTACCTGAGTAAATGTTTAAGAGCACAGCACCAAATATGGCATGAAAATGGATTAGTACATTTATTTTAACGATTGTCTTTTAAATGTCTTTTTACAGATTTCTTGGGTGTCAACTAATTAATTATTATTTAAAATTAATACTATTATAAATACTGTATTTTACTAAATCTAATTTTCCATGTATCTTTGCTGATGCCCTCCCATTGAAGAAATTATTGGTAACAGAACATATTGTTTGCATGCCAAAACGGCTAAAATAACTAACAAAGTGACATTTATCAATGCTATTTTAACAAAGGTTACTATCAGCCATCAATCACAGAGCACCCTGGTAATACAACAATAACATGCAATATACCTTCAACCTTAAAACACAGACTTCATAACGTTGTTGTGCATAAGGTAGACAGCGGGTAGATGGCTGCACGTGCATGTTTACTCACGGACAGGCCGGCACATTGCACAGAGCATGTTTTATATCAAAAAAGAAATGGCCTGCAAAGATGCATAAACACAAGGAGATCCGTGAAAATTGCATGCCCCAAGTCAGAAGGAAGAACTGAATTCCATGGGCACAAATATCTTTATAATAGGATACTTAAACAATGGCCAGATGAATTTCACATGTTTTGCATTTCTTCCTTATGTTTTGATGAGTCGTTCAGCCCTTTGTTCATCATTCTGGCACAAAGCATAACCAGCCTCTCCGTGAAATTCACCATTTGGAATACACAGCCACAGTTTCAGCCACGACGTGCAGTTAGAAATATTTTCACATGCAAGTCTAAATGCATCTCATGAATCTCCAAGAAGAAACCCACCAACCCATACTGTCACATATATTAATGGCATATATGCTCAACAATAAAAATATGTCCTTTTGCATCTGTTACAATATAATTAGTTTAAAGATTCAGTGATTTCAAAGTGGAAATGATAATCACCAAAGTATATTTTTGGTTGCATTTGTGACAATATTTGTCAGTCTGGAGTCCTGGAAGGTCCACTTGTAGAAAAAAAAAATCATTTAAATTTAATTAGTTGGGCCAGGAGAAAAACAAGTAACACTCTTCTGACATGGTTATCATCTATCACCAAGCAAATATGTGATAAAGACCTATCTCTTGCTATTAGTTGTTACTAGAGATTAAACAGGAGAATATGCTTTACTGCTAATTTCTCCTGTTATATTTAATAAGCACATATTATTGAGTAATATAAATATAATAAAAATGATATTTAAGTAACGTGTAATCCCAAAATAACATCACACACAGAAAGGTGAAAAGGAGGAATCTACAGTACATAAGATTATTTTAAATGAAGATACAAAGATAAAATTATATTTAGGCAGCTATAGACATTCTAGGTTGCATAAATTCAGGCCACTCTCCTTCAGGTAAATAATTCTTAAACTTCCAAGACCATGTAAATCTTTTTCTTGGCTCTATCATGTGTTTTGCAGTTTTAAATTTATGTGCAAATGTGCAGGTAAACCTCTGGTGTGATTGTTATTCTATAGTTTAACATATCAAAATACAGTAACCTTACTATCTGCATATTTATTCATCCACTATTATGAAAGCATAACCTGCTGCATGACACTTGCAGTTTAATGGCACCTGTTTAGAGATTAAGTTCTTGCTGCAGACTGTGGAATTGGGTTGGGGACTGATATCGGGAGTTGTATTAATGGCAATGGTCAACAGAAAAAAAAATTGAGAAAGGGTGGTCACACATGAGAGAAAAGTGAGATTGAGCAATAACAGATATGATGCATCTAGATGTTCAAGGCTGCACGTGGACTACACCAAATACATCAACGTGTGTCTACCTGCCACAAAAAGGTGCGGGTAAGCCACTGAATCCCATTTGTGATGGGTACTGGGGCTTGCAATTGTTCCACTACGAATGAGAAATTCCCAGTAAGTATTAGTCATAAGCTTGCACTGATTAAGTCCCTGCCCTTTGAACAAAATGCCCGTTGCAACTACCGATTGGATGTTTTAGTGAAGTCCTCAGGTTAGCTCTTCTGTGGTTGCTTGTGGCCTCTGGCAGAGCATGTAGATGATGATCACACTTGATTATAGAGGAACTTAATATTGTAACAAGGTTTGCTGAGCCTTAATGGATGGGTGGGGGTGGTTGGCTGGCACATCTGCCCGACCCCATCTCTCCTGAGCAGGCATCCCAAAAGAACCTAACCCTATTTTTCTCATAGGATCAATACTTCAGCATCTTTGTTTCTGTATCCACAGGGTTTTTCAGGAATATAACAGCCATGAATAATTAGAACTGACTGTATGTAAATATTAATAAAACAGTTACGAGCTCAAGAATTGAAGTATTTATTCATTTCTTTTGCAATGAATAATTTTCTTATTCATTGCAAAAGAACATATTGTTTTTGTGGAGCGTATAATGCTTCTGAAAATTCTTATTTATCTGTTATAATGTACAAGACTCTGTGTTTTAGTAGCTAGCAGATGCTTTTGCTTTGTGTGATGTATTGTTCATAAGGTCAGTTTCAGAAATTAACTCTCCTATCTTTGATCTCAGCTTGTTTATTTTGTTAGTATTAAAATTCCACAACTTTAATAAAATGTGGCATTGACATATGAACATTGCTTGGGGCAAGCATTTTTTCCATAAATCACAGACAGAGTCATTTGACAAATAAAGGCAAAGGCAATGTTGTCAAGAGATTAAGCCACATGCCAAAACACCATGTGACTCAAAGCACATTACTGAACCTGGTTATGACTACATAACCTTGTATCTCTGTAAAACACTTTGTTCTGTTTTACTTGTAATTACTTTAAAATAGAATTAAGCATGAAGGTGCATTGTATAATAACAGTGTTATCCTAGTTTGATTGGTGACTTTAAATTAACATTTCATGAAGAAAGTTGTGATTGTGGGTGTGTTGCAGAAGTAGACTCCCCTTCACTCTTTAATGGAATAAGGAGCTTCAGCAAATGAACGAATTAATGAATGAAAGGTTTTTATTATGTGAATGCATCTGAATACAAATAAATATGATTGTAATGATTTTAAAAGTAGATAGCAAAGCCTTGCTGTTGTATTCTCTTTTCAGGATACAGAGGAAGCACTTATGATGCATCTCAGAGACAGTAATATCTTGGTGCACAAGCAGAATTTAGACTGGAACTGGGACCTCATAGGAACTATTCTTAAGGTGGGCCTTCAAATAAAACAGTATACATTTTTTTTCATTATATATTTTATGCTGCAGTGCATAAAACATAATTATGCATCTTTGTTACATTATACTTTCATTGGTGGATCCATATAGATGTTTTTCTTCAAATTTGTTATCGCAATTATGCTATCTTCCACTATTAATCTATAGAATTTACCCAATTTTTCTCTCTTACGTGAAATAATAAAATACAGCCAGTAACAATTTTTCTTTTTCCGAATTATGAATTTTAATATGAATGTCCTTAATGAGAAAAAAGTGGATATGGTTTTAAATGTGCTGCATAATAGTGTATATTTTTATATAATGTTAAAAAGAGATGGAAAATGTATCATATTTATTTATTTACTACAGTGGCCAAATATAAATCTCCGTAACAACAAAGATGAACAGATGCACAGGTAATGTTTTTTATTTTAGTTAATCAATTTCTTTGTGATTTTTGAAAAGAGAAATGTTAAGAAAATATTCATATTTAGGTGATTTATCTAATACTCATGCTGGTTCCTCTATAGAACATGTGTATTTTTCATGGTTTATTATTTATTATTTTTAAAATCTTTTCATTTTTAAAATCAGCATATTATCCATAGTGTGCTATTTTAGTCTTTAATTTTAATTTTGATTTCCAAATTGTTCAATTATGAAACTTGATAGTTTTTAATTTTTTATTTGTACACACTATCTTGAGAGATGTACCGGAACAGATGGTAACTCAAAAAAGTAGATTTAGTTTTTGTCCATTTTTTCATTATTCAAGGAATTATTATATTATAATATTAAATTAAAAAAGTAAAAAATTTTGCAACAAATGCAGATTTAGTCTTGCTTATGTAGGATTGAGTACATTTTTATAAAGCATTGTTCTATTGATTAATTTTGAATACTGTGTTTTCTTATAATTTTCTTTAAATATAATTGTATTTTTTATTTTTATTACAGATTTGTGAGGAGATTATTGTATTTCTTCAAACCCAGCAGTAAACTGTATGCCAATTTAGAACTGGATCACAGTAAATCTAAGCAGCTAACTGTTGTGGGATGCCAGTTTGTTGAGTTTCTTCTTGAATCAGATGAGGTAAATGTATGTCTGGTTAAACCAACCTTTACTCATAAAACTTAGCAGGCTATATGTAAATATGCAATTGATTATTAAGGATGTTTTTATAGCAATAATATGTTTATATCAGTACTGTGTGAATGTGTTTGTAAATACACTTAATAGACATATTATTAGGAAAACTTGCATTTTAAGTTTCCTTCACAAAAAAAGTCATGTGGCTGTAACCCAATATATACAGCATACCCTGCTGACATGGTTTATATACTCATTTAGTTTTAGTTTGACTACCACCTTTGTAACTCAGGGTTAGAAAAAGGTCTCCTTCTCTTTTGCGTATCATAAAGGGAGACTAAAAGGGATTGCCTCAAGGAAAAGTAACTCATCCTAAAAATGTCTGCTCCAATAGCCCCTAGATTTGAGGGGTAAACAGGGCGACTGGAGAAAATCTAGCAAATGGCTATGAAATAAATTAAGTAAGACTTGTGATCTAAGCGGCTCTGACCGTGATCTGATTGTTGGTGCTGCACACAATATTTCCTTCATCTGACAAACAGATTGTTTTTCACATTTACAGACAACATTTCTGTTTAAAAATGTATATATCAACGGAGTGGCAAAGCTATAGGCAAAAGCACCTTGTTAATTAGAAATGTCAGAGGAGAATTGCCAGACTTTCTCAAACAAAGTGACAGTTTTACAAGTGATGCGCAACAGCACATCATTGAATATACAAAGCATCAGACCTTTATATGGATGACTACAGCTTCAGCATTCCACTCCTGTCATTGAGAACATATGATTACTAATACTGGATGATTGACCTTTGGAAAATGTCTCTTTGTCTGATGAATTTCAACTTCTGAAAATGTACAAATAGCGTGATCAGAATTTGGCATAAACAATCTGAATCCATCCTGCTTTGTGTCAATGGTACAAGGTGGTGATAGTAGTGTAAATAGTGTGAAGAATATTTTCTAGATACACATTGTGCTTCTTAATGTCTGATCATTATTTAAATGCTGTAGCATAACTAAGTATTGTTTACCCTGTGGACATACACTACTCTTTTTCAAATGGATACATGAAGAAAAATAGGCCATATCACAAGCCATTTATCATCAAAAGCTTATTCTAGGAAGATGACGGTGACTTCAGTTTACTCTAGTGGCATACATAGTTCCTAGATCTCAGTCAAATAAAGCACCATGGGAATTAAATGGAATGGCAGGTTCACAGTATTCATTTCTTGCTGTAAAATCTGCCTAAAATATGTGACGTTGTCAAGTCAGCATGGACCAATATTCCTAAGAAATTTCAAAATGTTTGTGGCACCTTTTTTAATCCATGTCTCAAAGAATCAGGCTGTTCTTGAAGAAATAACGGGTCCTTCTTGGTATTAGATAAGTATACCTAATAAAGCGGTCATTTAGTGTATATATAGGAAAAGAGACCAGCAGTGTCTACAAGGGGCAGTTACACAACTAGGAAAACACAAAATAAACATCCATCTATTTTCTGTTGTAGTCCATACAGCTGTTGGGGTCTGTCCATACAGCCTCAAGCATAAAGCAGGACATCCCTGTGTGCTAGGTATCTGTATATTACAGTGCACATTCACATAAATACATACTGTCTTATGCACAACAGCCTTCTAGTCATCAAAATAATCTACCGTAGTGTACACGTCCTTGAGATGAGGAATAGAAACTAGAGTACTGGGAGAAAAATCTACACATATGGACAGAAGATGAGTATTTCACATATGCAGTTACTGGGACTGGGATTTGCACCCTCTCTCCTAGAGGTGTCTGCCAGATAGCTGGCTTTCCCATTTGTTTCATACCTGCCACAAAACACTTCCTTTCTTAGTTCCTAGTTCTTACTTCCTTTCTCTGTCTCCATGTCTTTTAGACTTGGCTTGCCTATTGATAACTTGTCCTGACTTTAGTCTAGGCTCAATAATTGCACTGCTATAAAATGGTCTTAAATCTCCTCGGTGTATTACTGCTAGCCAAAGCACATAAATCAGTTTTAGAATTGGGTACACACCTGTTTGTTTACAAGGTTGCAAGCCTTTAGTAGCTCTTTAAAAGACTTACTCTTACAGACAGCATCCATCCCTATTCTCTTTAAATACTAGGCTGTAGTTTGGAGCTGACATTGAATCAAGGGATGTACTGGCAAGGGAATGTGTAAAGAGAAAAAAAACACAGTCATGTTAGTGAACCTTTAATTAGTGTTCTACAGCACACCATATCTCAACATAAAGATCAATAAGTGTTGAAAGTTTTAAAGTACTCAGTATCACAACTTTTGCTTTATAACTTTTTATATATATTGGCTATAACGTAACAGTGCTTTGTTAACAGCCATATAAGTAAAATAATGAGAATTTAAAATTCACTTCTCACTAATACTTATGCTTTATTAATACATTTTAATCCACCTTGATACGAAGTTCAGTCTTTGCAGATGTCTGGCATACATATTAGAAAATTTATTTTTTTTCAGCTGATACCTTTTTTTATTCCCTTCTAGGATGGGCAGGTGTATCTTGAAGATTTTGTAAAGGATATTGTACAATGGCTGTCATCCTATTCAGGGGTAAAACCAGATCGCAGCCTTCAGAACAATGGTCTGCTTAACACACTTTGTCAACATTATTTCCTTTTCTTGGGAACTTTATCCTCTCATCCCCATGGAGTCAAGATGCTTGAAAAGTGTAGCGTCTTTCAATGGTAAATACATTGTTGATTTCTTCTTTAATTTTTTTTTGTTTGAGAAATTCTAAAACTCTTATATTTAATTCTGTGTATTTTCTTCTAACCTAGTTTGCTTAATCTGTGCTCTTTGAAGAACCAGGACCACTTATTAAAGCTGACTGTTTCTACGTTAGACTATAGTAGGGATGGACTGGCAAGAGTCATTCTGTCAAAAATTCTAACAGCCTCTACAGATGTAAGTTTTTCTAGTGTACTAGGGTACTGTATAATAATGATTAGTATTTTTAATTATACCCAATTTTATCAGAAATTAAGACTTTATAATGCAGTAAAATAATCTTAATAATATGCACATTTGATAAACAGTGGTAAGAAAATATTTTTTTATGTATATAACCATAGTCAGTTGTGTATTCTCATTGTTTTTTGATTTAACCTCATTTTATTGGGCTTAAAATAATAAGATGCTCCTGTTCACAAGTGTTTTTATGTATAATGATTTATGTTGGTAGCATCCATTTATTTTTTGTTAATTTTAATTACTATAGAAAAATTTTAGTGCACGATAATTAAACTAGGATATAATTTACAGGGTGAGACAAAATGAAGTACTACATTTCTCAAGGTCATTGCGCAAGGTAGAGGCAGCCGAGTGGGTTGGGGTGGGGGTCGTTTAAAAGGCGATTAGTCGGCAACATGCCTTGGTCCAATGCACACCATGCTTTTTGCTGTCAAAGTGTTCTCCAAAAACAATGAATCCATCATCACTATGCAATGCGCCTTCCGAACGCACTTGAGCATTCCTCCTAACGGTGACGTCACAAATTCAGTGGGTGGCTAAACTTAGACAGATGGGTACAACATTGAACAGAAAATCTCCACGCCATCCTCAGACTGTATGAGGGCGAGAAAACCTCCAAGCTGTAAGGGCATCAATTTTGCTGTCTCCTAGACATTCAGTGCGCAAACATGCTTCTGCCTTAGTCATTTCCAACACATCTTTGAGAAGGATTTTGCATGAGGACATTAATTTCTATGCAAAATGATGGCAGAGCAGGAACTCACTGAGGGAGACTGAGAGAGCCGTAGAGAGTTGTGCAGGATCATTCTGCAAACTGTTCATCAAGATGCCATCGTCATTTGAATGGTTGCATAAATATGATAAACTTTCGCTATTGGGCTGAAACCAACCCTTGCGAACTTCATCAGAGACCCCTGCACAGTGAGCGTGTTACAGTTTGGTACACCATTGCAGATTTGAGGAGGGGGGAGCAGCAGTTACCGTCACTTCAGAACGATACATTGAAATTCTAGAGAACTTTTTGCCGCCCCAACTGGAAGAAATGGATGTGGTGGATGCGTGGTTTCAACAGGATGGATCAATAGGTCATATGGCACAGATATCCATGCAAGTTTTGTGGGAAATGTTTCCAGGGAAGCTGATCTCCCTGCACGGCTGTCAGGTGGGCTTCACATTCGCCTCATCTTGCTCCATGCAATTTCTTCTTGTGGGGATATCTGAAGTCGAAGGTGTACACGCACCAACCTCAAAACCTTGAAGCCCTCAAGGACGGTATTCACCACGAAATCACCACTATTCCCTTTGAAATGGCCAAACGAGTCATCTGAGCTCTTCAGCATCTCGAAGAGTGTATCACTAATGATGGCCACCACATTGAAGGCATCATTTTTAAAACACAGTGAAAAAAATCTATATAGTATACCCTTTCTTGTGTCATAATGAAATTTATTTTATCTTGTTGCATTTTTGTAGAATAAACATTTGAATTGTGGTACTTCATTTTGGCTCACCCTGTAGTTTCTTGAATTTACAAAAGAACTAAATATATGTGTATACTTTATACACAGTGTGTATGTATAGCAAGAAAGCATCAACTGGAGAAGATGAGTCACGTATCGTAGCTTTCAACCCCTATGAGGAGTCATCATCAGAGAAAATTTATTAGACATACAGAAATCAAAGTAAATATATAGCAAATAAGGAAGGGGTAGTAGATGGGTGGAATAGTAACTTGTGGTTTGGAGGGT
>NC_053157.1:54462148-54477148 GCF_016835505.1 Polypterus senegalus
CCAATTTAGAATTTTACTTATTATGTTTGTGATGGATTTGTTTCAAATGTCACCAAAAGAAATTGTTAAAGCACTGTCTCCCCTCTGCGTTTCCCATCTTCACTCTGACAGGTTGGCCTCTAAGTCAGTAAGCAGCAGTATATCCAGTTAAGATAATGGAGAACTGGCACGACTAAAGTTTTTCAGCTGTGAAATCACCTTTGATGTAGTGGCAGGCTGTCTCTGTGATGGCTACCATTATACTTTATCCATAAAGGTTGCATGCTGCAGTCACCAGAAAATATTATATCAAAACGTTATTGATAAAATTTTGGCACTCCTCAGTAGTCGGCATTTTCCACAGGGAACCAGTTCTGACAAAATAAGTACTGAGAAGCTTCCTTTTACCACAAATTAGAAAATACTGTGAACATGTGTTCCAACAAAACAAATGCCAGTTTGCTGTCTGTACAACAAAAATGAAGTTTCAATGTATAGAAACGTACATTGCCTTTTTAGCTTTATCTGCAGAAATACAAATCTATTACTAGTTTATATAATTTGGAAGAATTGTTCTTTAAAGGGTGGAATGGTAGCGTAGTGGTCAACGTTTGAGGTTGAACTCTGTACCCTGCCTTTATCTTGGTGGACTTTCTGTTTCTATTTATGTTGGTTTATCCTTTGGGTTATCTAGTTTTCCTATCACAGCGCAAAGACGTGCAAGTGAGTTTACTTTTCTGGTGCGGTCATGAGTGGACTCTATAATGGAGTGGTACCTTTTTCAGGTCTGTTTCCTACCTGGCATACAGTACTGCCAGGATTGACACCCTCCAAGTGACCTTGAATTGGATTAAGTGAATTTAAGAGCATTGTGTTTTGTTCATTAAAAAAGCCATATTACAGAGAGATGAAATGATGAAATTATCAATCAGGAATCCACAAAGTCCAGTATTAGTGAGTGTGGGCATATATGTGAACGTACCCTGCGATGGACTGACTATCTATTTGGGTTGGGTTCCCACCTTAATGTCCAGTGTTGACGGGGTAAGCTTTTGACTCCCTGTTATCCTGAATTTGAGGGCCAGTTTTAGAAATGGATGGATGAATGGATTGATTAGTGGATGTTAGATAATGACATCTACAGTTTAATTAATAACTGTAGTGGTGTATTGGGTATCACAGCTGTGTCAGAGCTATGGATTACAGGTTGTGTCTGTTTTTTTTTTTTTGAGGTGCCACAGTTTTCCTAGTAGCATCCCAAGGATGTGCATATTAGAAAAAGTAGCAGAATTAAATTGGCCTGTTATTAGTGGGTGTGCGCTCTACAATTAACTGCCACCTAATTTGTGGTTTGTTCTTGCTTTGCCTGTGATGCTGGTAGGATTTGCTATGGTTCTGTGTAATCTGAAGTGGAATTATGAAGTTTCAGTAAATGTATTGGTGAATATTAATAATCAATGATTAAACATATTTGAGCATTGCTAGTTAAAGTGCCCATAATACTCAAATATGAAGATTCAGGCTGACATTAATGTCCTCAAATATCAAAATGTGATTTTAATGTTAAACTTTTCACATTTTCTTTCAAAGATAGCTTTAAAGTATAAAGTTATTTGCTTGTATTACGAATGTATATGTCATTACTAGTGGTATGTTAACATCAGTTCTTAAATGTAATGTTTTCTTATAACATTAAGCAGCAACACCAATGTGGTCACACCCATGTTTACTTTGTCATTCCATTGATTACTTCATCATGACTGAATAAATTTTAATGATAGCTATCTAATTTTCTTATCCTCTTATATTCGTCAGCCTTGCCTTCTTGTTTAGCTTATTTGGATTTGGGACTCCGGTTTCCTCCCACAAGCTTAAGACGTACTGTTAGACATATTGCCATCATTTAATTTCCTCTGGCATTTTTGTTGTGTGTGTGTGAGTGTGTGTGTATGAACATGCAGTTACTGCAGTGAGCGAACATTCTATCAAGATCCAATTTTTGCCTTATATTTTTTGTGTTACAGTCAAATACGTTTCTCACTAAAGGTAAATGTACTAGCATCAAACTGAACCAACCTATTTTTGTTTGTAACTGGCAGAGTCTGTTTACACATAGATTAATCTGTGATCAAGCAAATCTTGTTTTTACTGAAATCACTATTATTGTTTTAAGTGTTGACCGCACTTGCAAGGATATTTTTTTTTTTTTGTAGCCAAGTCACTTGATTAATGCCATACACTTGTAACTAAAATGGGATTTTACACGGAAATGTATCACTGAGAATTGCCTGCAGTTTCCTGACTAAAACCTTTTCTTTTGCTACAACGGATGTGGGCTTTTTCCACAGAATTGTTTTTGTATTCACTGTACTGAAATTGCACTCCTCCATGACAACTGCTTTTGAAGTTGCAGAAAACTATACTGTGCCTGACAAGATTTAGAGCATATTCTCGAAGAAGACCTAATATTCTTAATCTGTTGTAACTTCCACTAAAGCAGAAGATTCAGTTTAAATGATGGTACGCACAGTGGTTAGTGCTTATTGTGCCCACAACCTGATTTCAGTGCCTGGCCCTGTCACTGTTTCCATAAAGTTTGTAACACCTTTACACCTTTGATGGGGTTTTTCCAAATTCTCATGTTTTGCTCAAAAACTCGCAATGTGTGAATGTTTAGCCAATCAGTTACTTTAAATTAGTCTGATCTGATTATGTAAATCTATGCTTAAGGGTGCCCCATTATTGGTTGAGTCATGCCTTCCTATGTGCTTTATGTATCATGTATATTCTATGTATTTTACTTTTATGTTAAAAATATATATTTATTTGTATATAAAAAAGAGATCCCTTAGTGCCTGTCACAATTTATCTATTACCCGGAATTGTATCCCTGCCTCCTAAACGTTTAGGTTATTTGCTAACCATAAAAATGAATGACCTTACCAGCTGAAATTAATATATTTTTTACTTTCGCTGCATGTATTCCAGTCTTTGGCAAGGTTTAAACTTTTCACCAAGCTGTTTTCTTTGTTTGGACTTTGCCATGTTAAATTCTTATTTTTCTGTGTAACTTGTAGTGTTTGCTCATTGCCATTGGCAGCTTACACAGAAAATGCTTAGATGCAATTGCCAGGCAGGGCACACAATGTTCATTTGTAGAGATATTGTTATGATAGTTGAGTTAAGCTGCTGTTGCATTACATTCTTTCCAGTCTGAGATGATGTCACGTTTAACAACTACTGCTGCTAGATCTCATTTAATTGAGAATGTCTGATTACATGTCAAGGAATCACAAGGGATGACAGATTACATGATTTCTTCATAACTTCTCAAATTTCCCAAATACTGCAAGCTCTCTGCATGTTGAAAGCCAATTGATCTGCTGCCTGAAAGCACCGATGGTTTTATTAATGTTTTCCAGGTATGGCATGTCCAAAACACCTATTCTCCTTCATTCTTTGTGAATGCAATTGCTGATCTCATCACCTGAGTTTGTCAGATTATGTGACTAGAAATCACAGAGTATGACACAGTAAAAGACTTCGTGATAACATTCCAGTAGTTTCACACTCCCTAGTTATTGTGAGCTCACCCCTTGTCTAAAAGTAAATACTGAGGTGCCTGACAGGAACAGTGCCCTTGTGAATGCTTTACAGATAGGGCAAGTGCAATAACTGCCCTTTTTTGTTGTTGTTTTTTCACATACTATAATGGTACATAAAGCACATGGCATCACACAGATGAGTCTCTCCTCTATTTTTCAGGTCAAAAATAACCAGGTTCCTTATTCCTCATACCTGCTTTATATGCATTGTATTTCCAGGTGATCTCTCATTGGTTTTCAGCACTCATATGCAAACAAACCCACCCTTATGACTTCAGACACAATTTTGAGATATGTCACAGACTGTTGGACAGAGACACTGGGTATGTAAGACTACACAAGTGATACTCACAGGAGCACGTGGAAACTGACTCCAACTCTCTAGGATTATTTAAATGAAGTCAGCAACTGAAAATCACTAGTAAAGTCAGGCAATATGACATTTGCCTTAAAGGATAAGTTTATTTTTTTTAGTTGAATTTATTTCTTCACAGTCATGGTGTATAAGATTTTCCACTTGAAATTGTGCTCTAAAGTAATGCATATTCTAGAAATAAAAAAATAAATAAATAAAATAGCCTGCTGTTGCATTTTATAATGGAGCTAATGGATACTGGAGTCCTAGACTTACCGAATATATCCACTTTGAAGCAGCAAAGGCATGCTTGTGACAATAAAAGTAAACTGCAAAAAGTTATATTTTATTACAGATATTTGGTACTATTTTCGTAAGTTAAGGATGCTTGCTTGTCTACTCACAGAGGACATCTTGGGTAGAGTTTTGACAATAAATCTGAACTAAAATGGTTACACTGTGTTGTATTTTTAATAAAAATGTTATAATTTTGAAAGAGCTAACCTATCTGTACATTGCACTTTCTGTAGCATATTCACATGACAGAGTGTGCAGTAGACCCCGACCACAAGGAAGTTTTTAATGTATAATGAGTCGGCCTTGCTAAGCATATGAGAACAAAATGAGTAACCTCACTGAGATAGATAGATAGATAGATAGATAGATAGATACTTTATTAATCCCATACCAATCAATCCATAGCTACAGTGAGTGAACATGTAAATTCTATGCAGATCCTGCTGCTGTGAGGCAGTAATGACAGCTCTGCATTATCACTCTGCCTATGCTAGAACATCTGTAGTAAAGTTACAAAACTTCAACATGATCAAAACTATAAGTATGCCTATAACATCTGCTCTGTCATTTTCACTTGATTGCATGTTATACAGTATGCATTAGCCTACAGAAGCAAACACGTCCATGTTGATACTGGTGGAAGCAGGCAAAATCTTTGCAAAATGATGAAATGTGCTTCCGTATAGTGAAAGACTGTAAACAAAGGTAAATGTCATTTTTTTCAGTTGTTATTGTCTAGTTATCCATAGAAAAGAGACAATAATTCACATCTTGGCATCCACTTTCAGTGATGTCAGTAACAGGGCTTGCCAATGACTTTCTGAGGTGAATCCACACTTCTGGCCCTGAAAAATTGCTGTACAGGAAGACAAACAAAGTGACTAGTACAGCCAGCTTCTTTTCAAAATGGATGAATTTCTCAACAATGTTTTGCTTTTTGCTTGTTTTTCTTCTTAAAATGACATGGACATGCTGTTTTGCAGTATGTGTGTAATCTCAAAACATGGTCAATACTCTTAAAATTTTGGTTTGAAAACATATGCTTCTGTTCACATTGGGACCTGGTACCCAATAGGTCCATTATAGAACATATGAGCAATCTAGTTATTTTTTGAAATATATAAAGCTTGTTTCACTTTAGAACACAGTTTCATGTTTCAAATTACTATGTACCATGATTGTGAAGAGAAACTATATCCTTTTAGGTAGTGACAAGCCAGAAGACCCAAAGTTGGGTAAGGTTGATTACAGAAAAACACATAAGAAAACCAATCATCAGAAATTCTAAAATTGGCTAAAAGTCAACTAAAAAACAATTATTAGCCCTAGATTAAAGATTCTTCCCCCAACTTGCTTTTTGAAGGATTTGTTTTATTTTTATTTTAAATCAAGTTGCTAATAATCACAGCCTTCATATATAACCACCCTGTGATGATGCCATGTGTTGTGATGTTGAAAAATCATGTCACATATTTGGAGATAGAAATTCGATTGTCTGTTAGAATGCTGTTCTATAATCTGAAGGATACAAGTTTGAGTCCTACTGCTGGTTTCTCAAGGTGGATGAGGGATAAGGGATTATTCTGGGCTAGATACAACTGGTGCCGTGACTTTGAAAAGCCCAGGGTAGGGACAAGCTTAACAGAAGTAGTGAGTGGAACAAGGTGTAGGGAAAGAGAGCCTGCTCCAGTACAGAAGGAAACCTGATTGGCTTTTGGGCTATAGGAGAACTCCATTGGCAGAGAAAGCTGCTCTGTAATTCAAAGTTCCCAAATGTGAGTTCCATAACTGCCACCTTGGTGAGGATGTGCACCTAAAGGATTACTGTCACCCTGAATGGAGTTCTTGACACAAATGGCAGGACTGGGGTAAGTAGCATCCAAGTGGATGTACAGGGGCTATCCATTTATTTTTAAAACAATGTATTTCAGAGATGGCATATATTCCAGAGACCGCATCGTTGACACAGACAAATTGGCCTTGAAAATAAAATGATAAAAGATCATATGCACAATCGTAATTTTCATGTGCACAAGTACACTTGTGTCATGTCTGATCCATGCTTATTGTGAGCAGCTAAGCAGCAACTAGGAGATCCAGTTCCATATTTCTGGAAATGAAGGTGTAAATATTTACACTGGTGCTCAGGAAAGAATGGTTGTGTTATATTCCTTTCAGTTACTGTGTTGTCCCACAAAGACAGAAAAATGCACAGCACAGCCATTTAGCACCAGTCTTTTGGCAGAAAAAAGCAAGCCACTGGACTTGAATATTGTGCACTGCTCTTTAAAGTAGAACTGCCAATGTAAACCCAGGTTAGACTGCAAGTCTGGTTAGGCCAATAATATAAAAAAGCATGATGAAGGGGTAAATCAAATGTTATTTATTTAAACAAACTCAGAATATAACCGGAAGTTTCAAAATAGGTAAATACAAAGCAGAGTCCGAAAAAATAAACAGGCAAACAGAAAAACATTGGAGATCTAAACAAGAACAATTTTACAAGATGAAATCTGTAATCTGAAAAACAAGGTCAAAAAATGCATAAAACACTAGAAATAACAAAAACACAGTTTTAGCTCTGAAGAGTTACTGTTGCAGAAGCCAACTTTTTAGACTTTGAGTGAAACCACCATCTAAACTTTCCCTTTTACTTCCCTGCCCCTGTCATGTGACTGCCACATAATGAGTGTGGAGCAGCAGCAGACACAGACAGGAAGGCTGGGGTTGGAGCACTAGCCAGGAACTGACATTTATACATTTTGTTGTAAAATACTGTTGTTGGGGGATGACTTATAGCTCAGGTTGAACAGTGTTAGTATGCTTGCTTTAGAATAATTGGAGTAATGTTTAAGTTAAGATTAGTTTTATCTTGAGTGACACAAGGGTGCCGAAATTAGCATTAAACTAGGTTCACCTCTCAGCTTGGTTGCTATCTATGAACAATTTGTATTTTCTTCAAATATTCATGTGGTGTTTCTATGAATCCTTGGATTTCTTACCAAATCTCATGAGTGCACATATTAGGTTCATTTGCAACTCTGAAATAGTCCAATGTAATTTAGCGTGGGTGTTAGTATGACTGTGCCCTGTGACAGATCTTCTTTCCATCTAAAGCAGTCTTGCTTTATGCTTCTGCCTCATTCTAATCCCTTAATGTTAAGGGAACTGTAAAGTGGTTGGATAGACTAATGGATGAATGTGATGTGCTATGCTGTGAAAGGATGTTTATGTATACGCTTCAGTGGTCAACATTTTATGAAATTCTTATTTTAATTATGTACCTTTACAGTTTTTAAAAGGCACTCAGAGATTACAACCTACAGACGTTCTATAACACGATGTTTCATTTTATATACAGTACAGTATGCAAGTGCTTCAGATGTGGATGTCCTAAACTTCATACTTTTTGTTTGGTATCACCTTTGATATTCTTTATTATTCAATTTTAGGGCTAATTCCACTGTAGCAAATCTGAAAAGTCACCTCAAATTACTGACTACTCTGATAGCACTAAACATTTTTTCTTTTATGGGAAGTATATTTCTGCCCACTTCACTTGAATTGAATTAAAAATTGGTAAAAGAAAAAGTAAGTATTATTCCTTCCCTAACATTTTGCTGATATTGCCTTCTTGAGTGGCTGCACCTTTTGTGCCACCTTTTTACCTTAATCAAAGGTTTTCTTTCATTTGCCAGCCACAAACATGGTTTAATTGGAAACCTCCCTGGGTAAGTTTTTAAAACTGGATGTGAGCCATGTTCATGTGGCAACATGTTGTGAGTCATTCCTATATTGCAAGGCTTTTCATTTAAAAGGCAGTGCTATGTAGATATTGAAGCTAAACCTCACCACAGAGGTGTGTGATATATAAGTGGCCACATAGAAACTTAAACAAAATCTATCAATTTATTTTAAAATTCTTCAGGTACTGAACTTCTATATCTATATTCCAAGTATGCTCTTCAATGTGAAACCTCACATACAGCAGGACACTGACTAGGGTTTGATAATGATTTATTACATTTTCTTTCATTGAAAATTTGAGTATTCTCAAATATGCTCTGAGAATGTCAGGAATTTTGGCAAAATCATCATATACTGCATATACTGTATATGTGTTCTATGTGTGTTTGTGTGTGTATAATATACACAGTATATACACACATACACTACCAGTCAAGTTTTAGAACACTTAACTTTTTCCAGTTTTTCTTCAAATTTAATCAGTTGAAATGCAATGAATGACATAAAATGATTAAAAGGTAAGCCTTAAACTGCCAGAAGTTCAAATTTAAAGTTTTAAGTTGGCAAAAACTGAAGATAAACAAAATAACAGAATATTACAAATGAGCCTTCTTCTTGGAACAATTCGTAGATTAAAACAAACAGACATTTGCAGCAATTAAAGTAAATTAAGCCTTTAAGTTAAAGCACACAATTTGCACAGGTGTCCCAACTTCTGTTGATTACTTAAAAATGCTATGTCAGTCAGCAGAGTTCAAACAGACTGTATTACTACACCCTCTGAAGTAGTACTTAGACAATATTATGCTGTAGAAAGTTGTAAGTTCCAGTGATAATGGCCCGAAAGGGATGGGACACTAGGATCCACTCTCCCAGGGTTACACTCTTTAACACTGAGTCATCTGTCTGAGCAAAGAAGTATTTCAGGAATGGAATCCCGACTCAGACACTTTTTTCTTTATTATTGTACATCAAGCTTAGGATTAACTGTGTCAAATACACTTCTAACTATGTGAAGCTTCCAACTAATTTAGAGAAAATAAGAGCCTTAAGTTGACAGTTTAGCTCTCTCATACACAACTAAGCATTAGAAAAAAGAACAGGATGACTTTGATATCAAGTTAAAATTCCAAAAGTGAAACAGTAAAGTAATATCCTGAAAATATAGAATCTAGGAATCCTCTAGACACATTATGAGCTGCCTGTTTTGCTTTACTCAATATACATGTCTTAAGTCCTGTCTTTTATGTTCATGTACATGTATAATTAATATATGTTTAGTATGTGTAAAATACTTGTATATATCTGTAAATTCAATTATTCTGTTTTCTTAAATGAACAGTGAATAGTAACAAAATGAAGTGGCAGCTTTACTGAAACGTTTCATTCATTATTATCATCAGCTAAGCCAAAGCTGTTATTTAATTGACAGATTCCATCCGTTTCCCTCGCTCACAACTCCTTCTGTCAGAGTTGTCACACATCACGAACAAGACAAGAAATAGTTTTGTGAAAAAAATTGATATGTGGTATATATTTATATATGTGGTATTCACAACCTTCACAACTGAAATATATTGGCAGCACTGCTTTAAGTTTACATTACTGTAGCTTTATACATAGAATTGTTGGATTTAGAAGAATTTAGAATGTCCTAGAGGGATGAGCGCTATATAACATTCTTTGAAGATAAGTTTTTGTTCCATTTTTCTCTTTGGATTTCTATATTAATTAAACTGTTAAGACAATGGACTCCTACAGAGACAATGTTAAACTATATTCCTTTTCATTCTCTAGGAGAGGATGTTGGGTTAAATAGACAGTGGAGCCTCAAGTATAGGTTAACAGCAACATTCAACTAATGTTAAAGTTGAAATATTTTTTTCGTTTTTTTTTTTTTTAAAGAGTAATATAAAAGGAAGTGTGCAAATACATTTCTTGCATGTTTGATTTGCTCATAGTTAGTTGATCCAGTTACGTTTTTGTTCCTTTTTACTTTCTCGTATACTAAGTATAGGGAAAGTATTGTTATCCTCCAAAAATTCCATTTTGAGATTTTGATGAATCTTGACGTTGACCTCCCTGAGTCTGAAAATACAATTTTTGGAATTATGTCTGTGTACATACAAATATTAGGTACAAAACATAGATTTCTATCAACTTTTGGGCTGTTTCCGTTAACCGGATGTGGTACTTTACCTTTTTTTCTTGCAGCTGCAGAGTCCAATTTATTCAACTTTACTTTTATAATAATTGTTCAATATACAGTATTATTAATTTTATTTAGTTTATTGTTGATGGTTCTTTAATGTACATAATATAAAAATATAATCATTGTCTTGTGGTTTACTCCTCAAATATCCATCCCCATATCCCCCTAAGTCCCCCAGATTTTTTTTTTCTTATGCTGTCTATAAACGGTGACAGTGAAAGCAGTGTCTCCGTAGACTGGGTGTAGTTACTTGCTTTACTTGAGCAGCTAGATTTGGATGTGAATAACAGACGAGTAACATTTTTGCTCATATTCTGAACTGCCCTTTATTAAATATGCTGGTTTGTAAATAAGGTTATTTATTGAAAGCTACTTGATCTTAACCTCCCTATTTATTGATTTGACCACCTAGTGCATATTTATATTTAATAAATATCATTCACCAGCCTGCATTGTTCTTATTTAGCCTTAAGCTTTTTTATTTCTGGACAGTAAGACTGCTATTCACAATGAATTGTCAATTAAGGTTTATAATTATTTAATAATGGAAGACCAATGACTTACCTTGCTAATCCAAGTAATACATTACCACTGGTCTTTTATTATTGTCATTTTAAATGCTTAATAGACTGTTTAATGGAAATTATTTATCTTTCAATTTGCAAAACATATTGAGAGAGGGACTGGTGCAGCTATGGTGATAATCCCAGATATTCTTTACTGTACTACCATTGATGTCTCTATAGAAACATTTCGTACTCAGCACATGCTGAACAAATTTGAAATATTGTATACAGTTATTGGTGAAAATGATTTCCCATTTTTTTATTTTATTTTTATTCCTTTTGTTTTCCTTGGCTATAACAATTAAAGGAAACGTAACAGGTATACTATTCAACTACAGTATAATCTGTCATGATCATACATACATGCATTTTCTACTTTACTGCCTGGGTTAAGGTTTTGAATTAACAATCATACTACTATAAATATTATTTAGAATGCTACAGGATTTTGTGTTGGACGAGAACTGTTCAGGTTCTCTCAGCAGCTTCATGTTAAAATAATCTTTCTCCTAATCAACCCATTGTCCAATTTTTAAATTCTTAATTTGTTCCCTTAAATGACTTGAATTACATTGGTGATAGCTATGAGCTTCTAGGATGCATTTCTATTTAGCCTTGTAAGATGAACTTTCCAAATCTGTGGGAAGCACTTTTTCTATTTTTGTTGGCTTGAGATATGAATCTGTGTGAATGCCTGGAAGGTTTCTTAACCTCTTTCTTTCATGCACAGACCTGAATGTTTTGTTTATGGAGGGCAGGAATTACGGGATTTGTTAACAGGCATGACTAATGTAAAATAACTTCTGAAACTGAAATTCAGAAGGCAGTTAAAGAGCATGATAAAAAATGTGAAAATTAAAAGAAGGCAGGATTGCATAGCCTCCTGTTAGAGCATGGCTACACACACAGAGTAGTGGAAGAGACGTTAAATTAGTTATTCAATTTTGCAGTGTTGAAAATGGACAGAGTGGTGTTTTACATTTTAAAAACCCACTTAATCCCATTTAATCATATGCAAAGTTCTAATCTTATTCTACCGGAAATGGCTGTAGGATGCCAGGTTGGACGGAGTGATAGTCCATCGTAAGACATAGAGAAACTGTATTCAAGGAGATTAAACTAATAATGCAGTAAATTATGGTGAGTTAACCTGTGAGGTAAAACTTTTTCATTACATGAAAATTGTATGTTTGGTGTTTCATTCATTTGGTGTTCAAGGAAATCAGGTTTGTTGTACTTCCCAGTTATAGTAATATCACTTATTAAAAATAAATAGAACCTGTGATAAAATTCATAGTAGAAAATATACAATAGTTCAAAACAAAAAATAGATGGAGAAAAGGTCTCTCTCTGGAGGAGGCAAGGAGGTGACCTGAAGAGTGAAGGCATTGTATTTTGTGGCCAGGACCTTGGGGACTTTTGAGGCGGTGGAGCACTGTCGTAAATATGGCACTATATAATAAACGTTTGTGGAGTGATGCAAACGTGTCTGCCTGTCTGTGTCCGGGCCAGCGTTCACAGTATGTATATATATGCATGTGTATGTATATGTATATGTTTGTGTGTATATATATACTAGCAAAATACCCGCGCTTCGCAGCGGAGAAGTAGTGTGTTAAAGAAGCAATGAAAAAGAAAAGGAAACATTTTGAAAATAACGTAACATGATTGTCAATGTAATTGTTTTGTCACTGTTGTGAGTGATGAGTGTTGTTGTCATATATATATATATATATACATATATATATATACATACACACATATATATATATATTTATTTACACACACACACATACACACACATATATACACACAAATACATATATATACATATACATACATATCTACATATATACACACACAGCTATTTCAGTATCAGTGCAATACGCTGCTTGTTTAAAACGGATAACTCCGCTCTTACGTGCAAGTCTGTGGATATTATGAACTATCGTATTTGTTCAAGTTCTATTTAAATTTTAAATAGAAGGAATTTTTATTTAGTCGACAGAAATATCTTTGGTAGGAATGGTAAAACAGACAGGAATATTATTCCTGAATAAATCAACTCAAAACTTAAACAACTTATAATATTTTGCTCTCCATAAAAATATATCCTGTCTAAATTATACAAGTTATAAATAAAGTAAGCGTTAAAAGAACAAACATTCAAATTTCTTTACTCTTATGTAATTTTATATAAAAATAAACTTAGATTTTAAATATCCCAAAAGATTTTGCTCTCCATAAAAATATATCCTGTCAAAATTATACAAATTCAAATATGAACATGCTGCATAACAAAACCTGGAAATATAAATAAAATGTGTTCCTTTCAGCAATAACAAATCAAATCATTCAGTTGTCTTTGCTCATATGTCATTTTAGAGCTGGGCGCCTGGCATCTTTTTGGCAACAGGTTCGTTTCTGTTTGGTGTGAGGTTCTGTGTTGTGGAGATTCTCAGGATGGATTGCAGGTGCTCATCAGTGAGGCGACTCCTGTGTGCTGTTTTGTTAGTCTTTATCACTGAGAAGAGCTTCTCACACAGATATGTGCTACCAAACATGCACAAGGTTCGAGCCGCATGTAGACGGACTTTTTGTTCTTCAAAGTCACCAAAGCGCCGTGCAAACTCAGTGCGCTCAGTTTATCAGCAAAGTGCGTGTTTGGGAACACTGTAGTGACGACTTGGTTTAACATTACTTGGCAACAGGGAAAGTGGGGCAATTGCACTGGTGCATTTGTGTCTCCCATAAAAGCAGCTTCACTTGAAATCACTTTGTGATTGTGCACGGGTAAAAACGTCCGCTGAAGTGTCAGATTCTTATTTAATTCTTCTGCTTTCTGTATCTTCTGCATTGCATTCAGGTTACCCTGATGTTTTGTCTCATAGTGCCGTCTTAGATTAAATTCTGTAATTACAGCCACATTAGCTCCACAAATGAGACACACGGGTTCAGTAAACATATACTCAGCCTCCCATCGGTTTTAAAGGCTCTATTTTCAGAATCAACTTTTCTCTTCAGCATCGTGTGAGCTAGCTTCGCAATAACTTGCAGCATCATAAGCTAGACTTGATTAGCGGTAAGTGTTCGGCAAGGCAGCTGAAGCGCTGCATTATGGGATCTGTAGTTTATTGTGTTACCAGCGCTTCATATAACCGGGCCATTAATAACAATAATACAGTATATAAAATGATCTCGGGGCGGATATAATTACGCCGGGCGGATGTGGCCCGGCCCTTGAGTTTGACACATATGGACTAAATAGAACTTGAAAAGATATATTTTTCAAATGTGATCGCGCAATTCAGATAGAGTTGACCACTACAGCCTGCATGCCTCAATAAGTCATCCTCCCCTCGCTCTTACTTTTTACCGTTCATCTAATGAATACACTGAGTATGGCTTTACCAAAACAATCATTGATGGCGAATAAAGTATCCATTATTCGAGTATGTAGATCGGGATATATATATACATATATATATATACCAGCGTATCGCAGCGGAGAAGTAGTGTGTTAAAAAAGCTAGAAAAAGAAAAGGGAACATTTTAAAAATAACGTAACATGACTGTCAATATACAGTATTTGTTTTGTGAGTGTTACTGAGTGTTGCTGTCATCAAGGATTTGATTATCATTATTTCTTTCAATCAGGTTCGTATTTGTAGGATGTGTTGTGTTCAAGTTACATTCCGTGTTTGTCAATCGTTGTAAAGATGACAGGTTTCATTCATCGATTCGTTTCTTACTGCATCAATAAACAGCTCGTCTTCTTCTTTATCTGAGACCTGACACACTGCATGCACGGGTTTTTTACACTGTCTTCCTTTAGCGGGACATTGACTTTTTCCACCGTGTGCTTTGTTTCCGCAGTAGCTGGATTTATGAATATGCTTGTATCAGGCGCTTCATATTTTTTGCTGCCTTTTCAATTGTGTAATTCGGTTTTTGTTCAGCGCTCTTTGGAACTGCTGCTTTTATCTGTGCACTGCGTCAGTTCCGTGAGCCTTCGGTGTACATGCATCGAAGGTTCCCAGCTGTGCTGGTGCCATCTCGTGCTATGTCCATGGCTGTATTTAATGTTACCTTAGTCCTGGCACTTAAAACTTTCTCTCGCAGTTTCGCTGAGTTTGTGTCAAACACCACCCTGACCATCTCATCTTCCTCTCCATAAGCACAGTCCTTCACCCGTGAATATTTAGTGGAGTTTGCTATTGGATTGCCGCTGACGGACGG